>NC_134857.1:97432392-97732392 GCF_049852395.1 Peromyscus maniculatus bairdii | reverse complement strand
GCATTTTGGCATAAAATAAATATGAATAAATGTAAAGTTAACAATAAATAGTACAGCTTCCTTGAAATTGACATGAACTATGCATTTGAGTTCTTTGTTACCACAAAACCAGGCAGTTTTTAGAAAGTAAGATCCAGTGTTGATAATGGTTTGTTTCTCTATGTAGCCCTGGCTGTACTGGAATTCTCTGTAGACCAGACTGGCCTCAAACTCATATAGATCCGCCTCCCTCTGCCTCCCAGGTGCTGGGATTAAAGATGTGCGCCGCCACTGCCTGGCGTTTTTTAACCAAATAAAAAAGCCTGGATCCTATCCCGAGCACTGCCAAAACAAAACCAGAACTTTCAAGTGATCAGGAAACAGGCTGAAGGCTCCTTGGCCATGTAGACCATGTGGACTTCCAGGACAGCCTGAATTAAGTACTGAGATCCTATTGACAGGAAATAAAAAGGAAAGGAAATATGCCTGTTTTAGGATTCTTTTTTTCCTGCCCCATTTAAAAAAATGCAAAGCCTCATGAAACATGTATTTGGAGAATTTCATTGTGTCGGTCTGTTGTCTTATCAGTGTATGTGCGCCCGTGTTTTTACTGTTCTCAGTTTACAGAGCTCTTGAGCTAAGAATTGCAGAACATGCCATTCTGACTCTGTGGATCTTTGGTATTATGTTTAAGAGGCATTTTCTATGTACATGTAAGTTAGTATGTCACCGTTTCCGAAAAGCGGAAGACAAATGTTCCAGGCCAAAGATCATCTGGTTTCTGTGTGTTAAGAACAACTGAGTTGATTTGTGCTGTGTGTCAATAAAACCTGGGGACTGGGAGTGATTGGATAGGAAGGTGTGTGGGGTTGTAATTGATGGCTGGTGTCTGTAGTCATGAGTAACGGAGTTGGAGAAAGATGAGTAAAGGTATGTTTCCATAAATGAATAAACTGAGTTCTGTTAGAACGGAAAAAAAAAAGAATAGGGAATTTCAAAATCCAGATATTTTTCTGATTGAGACTGAACTGGTAAAAGTGCCTATATGTACTATTATTTGTAGTGGAGAAAAACCTATGGGATGTAAACAAAACTGATCAAAATTTGAATTCTATTTCCTCATACAGACTTTAAAAAATGCAGTTTAGGCCGGGCAGTGGTGGGGCATGCCTTTAATCTCAGTACTTGGGAGGCAAGAGCCAGGCAAATCTCTGTGAGTTAGAGGCCATCCTGGTCTACAGAACGAGATCCAGGACAGGCACCAAAGCTACACAGAGAAACCCTGTCTCGAAAAAAAAAATTATGATAATAATAAAAAATGCAATTTAAATTCGGTCACTCAGAGAGGACTGAAAGTATACCATGCTGATTTTTGTTCTCTTCATCCTGGTTTTTCTCCCTTGAATTTCCTGCTGTTCCTTCCTCCTTGTAATTCTCTTTTCTTTGTTCTGACACCGAACACTGTGCAGGGATCCCCTCTTGTCTCTCTAGTCATATCGTTTCTGTCTTTGTTAGGTATTAAGTAACTCACTGGGGGCAAACTAATTAACTTTCTGAGTCTCAATATCTTCATTTGTTAAACAAAACAAAAACATCACTACCATCAAAATGGTCTCATAGATTTGCTGAAGTTAATTCAGATAGCATATGTTAAGAGTTGTGCTTATCTCTCCTCTGGGACTCAATATATGATAATTATAAATATTATAGGGACTATAAGAGAGGTAAGATAAGATGTTATGGAAACACATAGAAACCTGAGAGTCAGATCATAAGACAGGTATCAGGTTTCATGAGTGATGTCATCTGTCATTTTACTGACTAGTAAGAGCTAAGCAAAAGAAAAATACTCGCTTGAGTGATCTGAACACGTTTTAAGTAATTGACCAGTCATTTACATGAAATAACTTGATGGTTTTCAATAATTTATTTATCAAATCAAATAACTCAATTGACTTAGTATTCCACAGTATTTTCATATAAAATACTACATTTGTTTTCTTTTGATTTAGGTTTTTAGTTTCAGATTCAGACTCAGTTTCCTATAGGAAAAAAAATGCTATAAACTACCACACTGCATTTAAGTGAACATAAAGCTGTTTTAAACAACTGAATACATTAAATTTGTGTAGATGGAAAATAGTAGAAATTGCTTTACAAAGAATATTTTATCTTCAGCCATTATCAGCTACTGGGGGATTTCTTACACTGCATTTTAAATAATAATCATACAAAGAATGTATAAAATGTGTATAGCGTGTTCTCTCCTCCTACATGGAGTGGAACAAATACCTCTATTACTTTCTAAACTTCTGGGGCAATGCCTTCCTAACTTGATTTTCCAGTAAAGCTGTACGCACTAGGCCCCTGGAGGCCTATCAGCTTTTCCCTGTGAAAGACTCCTACAGCTTAGCAGCCATGAGATCAGTTAGAGATCATTCTCTCCTCACTCTGGGACAGTCTGGGAGGTTGAGAGGAGTTTACAAGTACAAAGTGCTTCCCGTGCAGCTGAAGTGCTGGTGGTTCCAGCAATCAATGCAGGCATGTTTGCAAGTGCGGTCATGAAAATCGTAACATGAAGTTTGGGTTATATAACACTAATTCAGACTCCTCAAACGCAGAAATGGCTTGGTGGTTTGTTTGCTTGTTTGTTTGATTTTGTTTGTTCATTTGTTTGGTTTTGGTTTTCCTTTTAAACTTTCTTTTGTTTTGTTGGGGAGTGGTGGCTGCTAAGACAGAGGGCAGATGCAAGGTGACAGGGAGATGGGTGAGACTGGGATATATGCTGTGAAATTCGCAAAGAATCAATACAATAAAAGTTAAAAACAAAAACAAAACAACAACAAAACCCAGCTGAGCATGACTGCTGGTATCCCCAGCATTGGTGTGCTAGGTAAATCCAGAGAGCTTGCTGGCCAGCCTTCTGAACTAAAGAACTTAGCTCTCAGTTTAGTCAGGGTTCCTGTCTCACTGGAGTAAGGTGGAAAGCAATAGAGAAGTGTGCATGAAGTCTCGCTATGGACTCTACATGTCATTGCTCATGTGTGGGCACCTACACACTCATGTACATACAATTAAAAGAAAAAGACCTACTTTTCTGATAATGGCCAACTGTAACAGATTCACAAGGAAATATTTTGCAACTATTAACTGCGATATGTTCAAGAGAATGCCTAGATTTAAAATCATTAAGAGGTTTTATCAGAAAAAAAAAAAAGGAGTACCTATGGCTTTCAAAGAAGATTAGAGTTCTGTCCCTGGTACTTGTGTTAGGACATCTAAAACCAGCTATAACTCTATCTCCACCTCTGGCCTCTGGGGATATCTGCACACACTCTTACACGCACACACACACTAAAATAAAAACAAATCTTTTTTAAAAAAATCCTAAAATTGAAAATAGCAGAAACCCCCATTCTAAACAAGTGCAAATCATAGAATTTGCTATTTCACATAAGAAAGAAATATCAAAATCATTAATTTCAAGAGAGGCTCTACCTATCAGCTTGATTGCTTTATATTTATGCTCTATTATGTATGCATAGAAAATAAAGCTCTATGTAATTTTTGTTTACAAATAATTCATGGTAAACAATGTCATATACCACTCCCAAAAAGATACTGGGGTGATAGCCCAAGAACCAGAGTACAATTACTAGAACCCACATTTAAAATCCCTGCCTTGTAGACATGCTATTTTAACCCCAATGTGAGGAAAGTCCCTGAGGCTTGTCCACTCCTTAGTCTATCCTATTTGGTTAGTTCTAAGACAGTGAAAGGTCATGTTTCAAAATAAAATAAAAATGGGCAGTGCTTGAGAAGCATTATGCAAGGTTGCTCACACATACACATTTGCAGAAGACTAGTACACAATACATTCCCACAGAAGAACATGAGTACATGCACACACACACACACACACACACACACACACACACACACACACACACACTCATGTCAATCAGAGCCAATAAAGTCAAACTGCAGAAGACAAACGCACAAAGGGAGTCTTGGAAGAAGACAAGTGAAACATCACAAACCTGAAAAAATTCTAAGTTTTCTAGTAATAACTCAAATTAAAAAACAAGTGTTTAATGTTGAAAGAAAAAAATCCTACAATGTTGAATTCTACCTCTATCAACTTTATTTTTAATAGGTGAAAGAGAAATTAAAAATTTCTTAAACAAATAAAAACTGAAAATATTTTCTTATATCAACTCTTTTTCTGTACATAACAGGAAATGTTAGACATTTTCTCAGGCAGAAGGAAAATTATATAGATTAGTAAAAAAATTTAAATGCTATAAAAATTGATAAATGAAGATAAAAATACCTCTTATATGTCTTATTCTTAGTTGACCTAAGAAATAACTGTTTAGAAGTTATTTTAGGTAGATATGTCAGGCATATGGACAGGTTGACTGAATGACAGCATTGTCAAAGGATGGAGCTACACAATGGAAATTTTCTGTTGTGAAATACTGATGCTAGGATTACTTTATTGAACTCAAAAAGTTCTTGTGTTAGGAACTTGATTCCTGGTGAAACAATGTGGGATGGTGGTGTCTTTAATAGGTGGAGTTCATTAGTTCTGTGCCCTCAGAAGGGATTACAAGAACTCGGCCTCTCCAATTTCTTTCTGCTGGTTTAATCTATCACTTCTAGATATGCTCCACTGTGTGAAGTCCATTGTTGTAAAATATTATTTTAAGGTGTGTTACATTTGTTTATGCTGTGGAACATTTGCTTTAGTGATGCAAAGATGTGTTGTAATCCTTTATGTTGCATTTGTTTAACTCTGTGTAGCTACGTTACTGTGCCTGTCTAATAAATGCCTGATGGTCTAATAAAAAGCTAAACAGCCAATAGTGAGGCAGGAGAAAAAATAGGCAGGGTTGGCAGGCAGAGAGAATAAATAGAAGGAGAAATCTAAAAGACAAGAAAAAAAGGAGAAAGCGTAAGAGAATAAGGAGGAGGATGCAAGGAGCCAGCCACCCAGCTATACAACCAGCAACAAAGTAAGAAAAAAAGAAAGATACACAGAAATAGAAAAAAGTAAAAGCCCAGAGACAAAAGGTAGATGGGTTAATTTAGGTTAAAAAAAAAAAAAGCTGGGAAGAAATAAGCCAAGCTAAGGCTGGGCTTTTGTAATTAAGAATAAGCCTCCATGCGTTATTTATTTGGGAGCTGTGTGGTGGGCCCCCAAAAGAGCTAATGGTAAAAAAAAAAAAAAAACAACCAACTACAGCCCATTGCCTTATGCCATGTTTACCAGCCACAGCTGAGCCAATGCCCAGGCCTTGCTCTTGGATCTCTAGCACTATGAAAAGCCTTTTTGACTTCCTTTTTTCTTTCTTTTTATTTATTTACTTCATCTTTATATCTTTTCTCTTTTTATTCTTCTGTCATACAATACATCCCATCTGCAGCCTACCCTCCTTTCTCTCCTCCAAGTTTCCCCGCTTCCCCCTCTCCACCAGATCCATTGCTCCTTTGTTTCTCCTCAGAAAAGAGCAGGCCTCTTTGATTTCTACCATCAACTCATCTGAAGTATTTCATTATAGTAGTGAAATATAGATTAGTAACATTGTATTACATGAGGAATGGAACAGTTTTATGTGAAAGTGGATGATTCACATGACAATTGATAAGACTTATGTATGTCTATATATAAATTCATGTTTAGCTTATAGATATATTGAGTTTGGTATATCAAGGCTTATAGGTATGTCTATACATGTGGCTTGAAATAAGGAAATAAGGATTATATCTCCTCACATTTTCAGGTATAAATGCCTGCAAGCAATGTTATCCCCCAAAGTAACAAATATACCTAATTTCCAAATATTAGTATTTAGTATTGTTGCCCAAGAAATAGAGATGGAATATCCAAAAAATGGCTCGTTCGAGGGCTAATGCCAGATATGTAAAAATACTCAGCAGCATATTCTACAGACACAAACTAAGAAACTGTTCTTGAATCAACCAACCAGTCAGTCAAACAACAAATTAACAAAATGATGATAGGTGTATATCAAAGAGATATGGGAACCAACTGGCCAAATGAAAGATTTTCCAGTGACCAATGCACTAAACAATATGAGCAACAAAATGTTAAATAGTATTACTTAAGAAGAACATAGATATACATGAGTTGATGCTGAGACAAATAAGTGCTAAAGGAGATGTAGAAAAAGTAGACTCTTATTCACTGATAGTGGGAATGAAAATTAACAAGCCGCCATTATGAAAGTCATTATGGGAGCTCCTCACAAGATTAAAAATAGACCTGCTATATGACCCAGGTACACCACTCCTGGTCAAATACCCAATGGGCTCCACATCCTACTATAGAGAAGCTTGTACATCCATGTTTATTGCTGCTATTCATGAGAGAAAGGAATAAGAACTAACCTAGATGTCCATCCATATAAGAATGTATAATGAAAACATGGTTCAAATACATAATAGAATATTATTCAGCTATAAAGAAAATAATGACATTTATAGGAAAATGGATGGAACTGGAAAGTATAACATTAAATGAGATAACTGTCCTATCCTTTGTTTGCTTTTGTTTTTGATGTGATAAATCACTGAAGAAAGACAATTTACAAAGGAAAATGTTTATTTGGTGTACAGGTCGCAGTCCATCATCCCAAGAACTCATGGCAGGAATTCAAGGTAGGATCTTGGATGCAAAAACTGAAATAGAAATCATGGCAGAATGCTGTTTACTGCCTCGATTCCTCTGGCTTGCTCAGCTACGTTTCTCATACAACCCATACCCACTGCCTATGGATAGCCCCATCCACAGTGGGCTGTACACTACTATATAAATCCACCATCAGGAAAATGTCTCATAGACATAGCCAAATGTCAATCAAATGGAGCCAGTTTCTCAACCGAGGTTCTCTCTTCCCTGATATGTCCAAATTTATGTCAAATTCACAACTAACTAAGACAGTGACCCCCGATCAGAAAGACAAAAGCTTTGTGTTCTCGTATATGGATGCCGGTTTATAATGCATCAGTGTATCTATGTGAACAGGCATAAGTGTGGGTAAAATCTAAAAATCTAGTTAGGAGATCAAGAGAGAGTGATGTTTGGTGATGAGGGAGGATAGGGTAGGCAAAGGACACGTGAGGCAGTCAAGCAGGTAAGAATGCTGAGATGGTGGTCAAAGGGATAAACATATTAGCCAGTAAGCTTAAGGAGGCTTCTTGTCTCTGAACTCCAAGTGGTGGGGTTACAAACACATGCTACTGGGCTTTTCTATGGGGGCTGGGGATCTGAATTCTGGTCTTCATGCTTGCACAGCGAAGACTTTCCTCACTGAGCTATCTCCCCAAGCCCATAATTTCATCTTTTTAAGCTTCCACATGATACTTGCATTCTATCTTACATTCTATCAGTAGTATGTAAGGGTTCAATTTCTAGTTAATCGCCCCGGAGTCTCTCTTTTGTCTTCTTGAATTTTACTAGCTCTTCCTTTAGCTGAGCGGTGACATAGCACTAGATTGCGATTTGCATCTCACTAAAACCTTGTACCTCACGGAACCTGAACAATGATAATAAACTGAACTCAGCATAAAGGGGATATCAGAACAGAAATAAACAAAACAGAGAATCAGAAAAATTATAAAGTCCACCCAAACCAATTGTTGGGTGTTTTTTTTTTTTGAAAAGACAAATAAAATTGGCAATCATTAGTCATATTGAGAGAGAAGTCTAAAATTAATAATTTTAATTGAATTGTGAATAATGAAGGAAATGGCAGTAATGCACAGAAGCTGCAGAAATGAATGGGATTGTAATACATCAACTATTACTCTACATTAGCCCTACGGTCAAAGCTCATCAAATTGGGTGACGTGGGAGACACAGATGGATTTCTAGACACACAGGACTTACCGAGACAGAAAACATCATCATTATTAAATCTAGAATGATCAAAATACTTTTTTAAAAAATTATACTTTCAATAGTAAAGGTTTGGAATTTCGAGGTTAGGGTGAACTGTTTTGTTTTTATTTTCTTTATTTAAATTTGCCTCAAGATGAAAAGTCTATAATGGTCCAAGAGGGGTTTTTTGTTGTTGTTGTTGTTGTTGTTTGTTTTTCAAGTATTCACACTGAGGCACATGGAAAGGAGAGAGAAGCAGCAATAGGGCAGATGAAGCAGATGGAAATAAAGTTAGAGGGAAGTTAAAGGAAAATTAAAGAAAATGAACAGTACGGTAGTAACTGGAGCTCAAAATATGCATACTTCCTATAACAAAGGTCGCCTGTATGACTGTACAAGAAATACATGTCATGGCCTGTGATTTCTTGGATCAATGAATCTTATGTCCGTGAACTTATTTGTGAGTCAAAAACACTACAGAGGAGACACGTAGCGATTATAGCATTTGCAGAAGAAGCAAGCAGCTGAAGAGAGGTAAATCCTGCTTGCTGGTGGTTGGCATTAAACTCCCAATCCTTCCTTTTGTTCTCATATGTATCCTTGTGAGAATGGTGGGTTGATTGTTTCCATTATTGGGCGGGGGTGGGGGTGGGGGGGTGCTGTGTGGAAATGAGAGTTAGATACATGCACACATACATACACACAGAGAAAGAGAGAGAGAGAGAGAGAGAGAGAGAGAGAGAGAGAGAGAGAGAGAGAGAGAGAGGGAGAGAGAGTGAGAGAGAGAGAGAGAGAGAGAGAGAGAGAGAGAGAGAGAGAGAGAGAGAGAGAGAGAGAGAGAAACATGTGTTTACTTTCCAAATCCTAGTCCTTTAACATTTTAAGCATGTCCACAAAAAAGAAAAGTAGGACAGGAACAGAAAGGAGCCACCACCTGTAGGACATCCACAACACACTCCATGACTCTTGTTGGGACCCATAGTTTTGACATCTTTATCTAAATTTTGACAGGTACGCATTAAAGTTTGTGTGAATTTTTTGAACATTCACTGATTAATGAATGCCAAATTGGGGAAGGCAGCACAGAAGTGTACTTCACTTTTTCACAGGGTAAAGACTTATTCTTTATCTTTTATTTATTTGCAAGGAGATAATCGAGAGGCTCCCAGTGTTAAATTGTTTACACTCTGTTAAATGATTTGATGCTGATGGTCCCCAGATGTCCTGAAAAATGTTCCCACACCCCTGATGGATCTCTCCATACACTCATTATTGCCTTAACATGGATGAACATATTAACAAATTCTAGGTCACCATCTGCAAAGATGTTACACTGCATCGAGTTCAGATATGTGTATTCTTACAAATTCTGAATAGTTGAATGTCCCGTGAGATATGTAATAATACAGTATAATGATCAACAACATACTTTTGTTGTTAGGAATCAGAAGTCCTGCAGGTCCACCTACCCATTAATTGTGTGAATTCGAACAAGTCACATCATTCTACAGGCCTCAGATTTCTTGAGTGGAAAAAAATAGGAAGAATCAATACCTCTCCTGTTCATTATAAGAATTCAATAAGTACTATGGAAAGGGCCCAATACCAAGTACATAGTAAGTGATTTAATAATTGAATGGTTTTGTTGTGAAGATCACATAGTAACTTTGCAAATGTTAGAAAAAAACAGTTTTAATTTATTTTCAAACTATGCTTACTATAGCCTGCCATTACATAACTATTAGCCCTGAATTAAGCATTCCATGCTAGAGGAAGAAGGGAGGCTCACGGGACTCAATAAATAAACAAAGGTCACAAAACTCAGGAGATCAATGACATTTGCAAAGCTCAGTAAACAAAGGAAACTTACAGATTCACAGATACCTGCATGTCATACATATGTAAGCAGTTAAAGTTACTGGGGCAAAAGGGTCTCTGTAGTAAAAGATTTCCTGTGTCCCTGATGGCCGGTGGTTGGGACAAATCTCTCTTACTCTCGTCTCCCAAGTAAACACACAGAGGTTTATATTAATTATAATTGCTTGGCCATGGCTCAACCCTTTTGCTAGCTAGCTCTTATATTTTAAATTAGCCCTTACCTATTAATCCATGTGTTGCCACATGTTCCATGATTTTACCTGTGTTCCATTACATGTTGCTCCTTGGGCAACTGGCTGGCATCTCCCCCCACCCCCGCCCCCGCATTCTTCCTGTCTCTCTCTTTGAATTTCCGGCCTACCTCTAAGCTGCCTTGCATAGGCCAAATGGCTTTATTTATCATCCAATCAGAGCAACACATATTTGCAGCATTTAGAAAGACAGTCCTCTATCAGGTCTCCTACAAGGGAGGTACAGCAAGCTGGAAGGAGAACCCCAGGGATGTAAATTTCACAGGTTGTCACACATGCTAGGAGTGTGCTTTTAAGGGATTTCCTTCCTTTGTGTCATCTATGTTCTTATAAGCAACCCCTCAGCCATGTTCCTCTAACTACAATAAACTCATGGGTTAACATAGATCTAGCCTTAGGTAGAATCATTTCCTTGACATGTTGTCAGTGACCTCTCTAGGGAAAATAGACATTTTTTTTTCATATAGCCACATGAAAATCGAGCAATACAAATAGCCATTTTTTATATCAACCATTTTTTCCCAGTGGGAAGAACATAGATATAAAAGTAAGAGATGAGGAAGGGGATGGATCATTGTGAAACACTGTTTCCAAGCACCACATGGCCATCACATTCTTGAACTCACAGAAGCTATGATTCCCAGCACATGACCTATACAGGATTGGGTCCATCAATGACCTTTCTTGGGGAAGGAGGAGGTCACAAGGCCCTGCCCCTCCCTGAGTGTCTGTAGGCAGTTAAAAGTTGCAGGGGAAGAAAGAAACATTTTCTTCAGTAGTGTAGCCCAGTGGTAAGGACCCTTTGCTTCTGTAAATAATTCCTTATTCTTGCTCCTGTAATCAACTCCAATGAAGCTCATTGGGCTACAAAGAAAGGTCATGGAGGTAGAAGGCAGACTAGGTGGGAAGAATAAGTCAACAAGAGTGGTATGAAGACAAGAGCGAGTAATGGTAAATGCAAATACCATCAAAATATATTATATACATATATTCATAATGAAATTATATATAAACAATTTATGCTTAAAAACAGAAATTAAAAATAGTCATAGTAATAGATGACTCCTTTAGTGCTTAGCAGACTATTCAGAGAGACATAGTAGGAGTATGGCTGGGCTGAGTTTTTTTTCCACACCCAACAGAGGCTCAGTGAGGCCAGTAAAGCAGGTGTGCAGACTCATATCCACTAATGTTGCACAATATGTTGATTGTAAGGAAGGTTTTCAAGTCTAGCCTTTTCCAACTTATCTGGAATTCATGGTGTGGCTGGGACTCAAATATTCTCACTGCCTCTTTTGAGGTGAGTGCCAGCAGGTCTACCAAAAGATGACCCTGAAGCAAAGGCTGAGGTTATTGTACCTGTTTAGGAAAACAAAATGATAAAATATTTCAGTGATCCCTAAGCTTCTGTGGGGCTGAACTGGTGCTCCAATGAGACAGGAACCACTGCAGCATCAGACATGCAGACCTTTGTAACTAACTCACACAAGATAGTCAGCAACCAGACATGCAGACCTTTGTACCTAACTCTTACAAGATGGTCAGCCATCAGGCAGACAAGATAGGCCAATGCCATGCTGCTGTCCCTCTGACATAAAGTTGCCTTAGGCTTAATATCTCACTTGTCACCTACCTCCTTGAAGAGAAACTTAGAGGAGCCTTTGGACTCTGAGGTGTAAAGAGTTCTAAATAATAGTGGAATAAGCACTATCTAAAGCAACAACACTATTTTCTTTTTCTTTCTTTCTTTTTATTTTAGACCAGACTAAGCTTTAAGACAGAAAGGCCTGGTCTCCACAACTCTGTATTTTGATACCTTGTGGTTTTCTGCAATGGTCTCTGTCTGGTGCAAAAGAATTTTCTTTAATGAGGAATGAGAACTGCACTTACTTGTGGGTGTACAGGCAACATTCAGAATGTAGTTAAAGATTGTGTTTGTTTAGCAAAGCAGAGGTTGTAGCTTTCCCTCTAAGACTCATGACTTCACTATCCCTGGACAGCGGTGAGGTTTCCGTTCCAGGGATGGTTTCCCTCTTGAGGAGAGAGCCTTAAGTTCAATTTAGAGAGCAAGCTGTTGGTTGCTGCCAAGGTTTGTGTGTTGCTACTGCACCCTTGGGGTGATTGTGGTATTCTGCTTATTGTTGTATGTAGTTGGAGTTTTCTCCAGTCCTGCCTGGCCCACAGTCAGGACAAATCTCTCTCACCCGCCAGTCCTGCAGCTGCTCAGATCCAACCAAGTAAAAACACAGAGACTTATATTGCTTGCAAACTGTATGGCTTAATGTTATCTAGTTTTTCTATCTTAAATTAACCCATATCTATTAGTCTATAAGTTCGCATGTGATTCGTGGCTTACCGGGACCTTACATCTCGCTTTTCATGGCGGAGGCTGGCAGCATCTCTCTGCCTCAGCCTTCCACTTCCCAGAATTCTCTTCTCTGCTTGTCCCACCTATACTTCCTGCCTGGCTACTGGCCAATCAGCATTTTATTTATACAGAGCGATATCCACAGCACTTCCCCTTTTTGCCCAGGCTTGGTAGGACCCGAATAGAAAAACTCTAACTACAGTTGTGTTTCACAGACATCATAGCTAGTGGAACTACCACATAACTCCTGCACCTAAAGCTTGGGGAACATTGCAGAAAAGGGAGTAGAAAGATGGTAAGGTCGGAAGAGCAGGGAGTTTGCTGTAAGATTGTGTCTCATAGAAATGTCAGAAGCTACACCGTTGTCTGACTAACATGACTGCCTAAATGAGCTGAACACGAGAACAGCAAGACATGTTAATGTGGACAGGGGCCTCCACCCTACACAAAGAACTACAAGCAACTAAGGAATGCTGAGAGCCAGAGAAGTAGTCTTTCCCAAGTAAGAGCACACCAAATGGTAATGGTCAGCTCTGAAAACACACATGTGATTAAAATGATATGGACTGAGCAAGCTGTATTTATGTATTAAAGTACGTGGGGCGGGGTGGGGGTGTGTGGCAACAATTAAAGAAAAGGGAGCTATGAATTTGAAAAGGGGTTGTAGAGACAGAAAAGGGGTAAATGACATAATGATATTATAATCTCAAATATATATATATGTATATATATATATATATATATATATATATATATGTACATATGTATATTAAACAGAAAGGACTGATTTTTTTTTCCCAACAAATTTTTCCAAACACTAGGATTCAGAAATCGTGACTGAGTGAAACAGAGGTTAATTTTCTCCTCTGCTCTTCTGGTGTGTGTTTGGAGTCAGGAGGTAGCCTCCTTTCTTTGTCATTCTTGTTTCTCCGTTCAGTCCATTGTTCTCAACACCCTTGATTCCCTTGAAGCAGAATACTCTATGTGGAATTTTCCAAGATAGTGATTCGTGTAGACTGAGAATAGTAGGCTTTCTCACCTCTCATTCTGGCCTCCAACCAATGTTAAAAAAATTGGCTCCTTAAAGCCTTTGACATTATACTAGGGTTCTTAAGCTCTCAACAATGTTTTCTAGTTTAAAATTGGATTAGAGCCCAAACTTGAGCTCCTTAGCAGTAGGTAGTAACCAAATGAGGTAACAATGAGGGAGGGAACACAAGCAACCCAGAGGACTTCCCCCTGTCCACAATGAGGACATCCTATTGAGGCCCATCAATAGAAACACCTCTGCCTTTCACTTACTGTTTGACTGGACTTCCAAGAATCAGAAAACAATGGAAAAAGAGGTTTCAAAACATGCGTGATAAATGTTGAGTATAACATTTGAAAGTCATACTCACAACTACCTTCCTATGGGGTTTTTGGGGTGCACTGATGCAATAAGAAATAGAGAGTCCAGCAATGCAGACAGCTCACTGGAGAGGATTCCTCACTGAAGGCTGTAGGCACTGATATGGATTCACAACATGCCCCCACAGTTGGGCATGGTCGCACATGCTCGGTGGGACCTAGTCACTTCCACCTAGGATTTTCTGTGTCAAAATATCTCGTATGACTAGGACCCCGTGGCTTTGTGTGGTTGCATAAAGTACGCAGCACAACCATGTGATCTGCATGCATGCATTGAATAGCCACATGGGCTTGTGTGTGCAGGCGCAGCTCAGCCTTTATGAACCAGCACCATGATTCCTGGCCCCACTTCACTCACATGTCTTTCCACAGGCCTGTGCACATCTGTCCCTCTCCCTTATCTTAATAAAACTTTTATTAGTGGATTCTGTTGTGTTTCATGACGTTTCCTCCTTGCAGGGTAAGAGCGTTGCAAAAAAAAAAAAAAAAAAAAAAAAACAACAGGCACAGTTACCAGACAAAACTTGTATATGTCAGCTGGCCACACAAGTCTGATTACTATGTTTACACAAGTTTATGTGTTGATGTCTTCAACAACCTCTATACTTACTTCATTCATGCTTTGGCAGGTGTATCTGAGAAAAAAAATTGGATTTGATACAAGACTCGTAGTTTTCCAGCCTTGCCTAATGTCTATTTTTCACAAAGCATTTGACACATAAACATTTCAGACTGTGAAATTTGTCTCAGCTCCACCTTAATGAATTTATTCTTCATTCAGTAATAGAAGTTAGCTCTCTCTATGTGATCATTGCCTTCAGACCATTTCCACATAGCAAAATATGTCTCATGCAGCACACATTCTATGTAATGAAGTTGTGAATGTCCATTCTAAGACATAAGACTCTTTGTTTTGGAATATGCAGAGAAATAAAACATTGTCTCTGCTCATGACATTTTTTACTAGAGAACAATTTGTCCATGGAATTTGGAAACAAAGCATATTGGTACAGCAGCAACTGGACCAATGAAAGAGATGCTATGGCAAACAACAAAGGAGTTAGGGAAGCCATATCCTGAACCTCAGAGCTAGTACTGTTATTATTTTATCTTATTTCATTTTATGTTATTATTTTTAGATGTGTGTTTGTATTCTAACGAGAGAAAGGATATGGACTTGGGTGAGTATGGAAGTAGGGAGGATCTTGGAAGAGTTTAGGGAGTGAAGTTACAATCAGAATATGCTGTATGAAAAAAAATCTAATTTCAACTTAAAAATATCCATTCTCCATAAACAAAAACAGTTGTACAAAGTAACAATATCAGACCATTCTGTGACTGCCATGAATCAAGAAAGAAAAAACAAAACTGCCAGATGTGGTAGTGCACATCTGTAATCCCAGAATCTGGTAGACTGAGGCAGGACATTCTCAAGGTCTTTTGTAAAACAGGGCACCAGAGGCCTTGGCGGGTTTGAGGCAAGGTGCCCCACGGAGCATGAGGGAGACATGCCATGCAGGTGGTGGCCAAGGGTGCACAATGGAAAGTTACTCACACCATTCAGATACTGCATCCACATGAAAAGTTTTATTGAGGAACGGGAGAAGGGAAGAGGGAGAAGAAGAGGAGAAAGAGAAAAGGAAAAAAGGAAGAGAGGAGGTTGCACTACCTTGTGGCAAGAAAGAAAGGAAGGAAGAGAGGAGAAGAAGGAGGGGTTTTTCCTTGGAGGGGGCTTCATATAAGATCAGGTCAGGATGCTGGGTGGGTCCTCAAGGGATGGGTCTGAATGCCAACATCTCCTAAGAAGGTCAGCCTGGGCTATATAGTGAGATATTGTCTCAAAACAGGTACAAGACAGTGGTGTAATCATGTGTGAGCACAGATAAAACAAACCCAGAGTCTGTCCCACAGGAATAGACAAAACACCGTATCTCCTGCCTGTGAGAGTGGCTGCTTCACTAAAAAACAAACCAGCCAGTCATTATATTCTTTCCACCTCTAGACCGGAGTCATCAAGATGGAGATCATAGAACTATCATTTTCCTCTCACCATTCAATCTAGAACAAAGCCCTACCTCCTTAAAGCCTGTCCCAAATCACAAGCCCTTGACAAACCCTAAGATAAATTATTTCTAAGACTTGTACTGAGGAGCTCACAAGTCAAAAAGTAGCAAAGTCAGTGAGCCCCAGGGGATCAGAGATGTGAGTAAGGGCATCATCACACCACTTTGCCTCTTCATTTTCATTTATTATTCTTTTTACAAATTCATATACAAATACAAAGAATATATATGTGTATTATATATATATATATATATGTGTGTGTGTGTATACATATATATTCTTTGTAAAAGTCCCCCATTTATTCCGTTTTATACACTACCAGATTCCTTATTCTCCCTGAGTCTCTATCTTCCTGCTTCGGTATCTTCATTTGTGCATGTGTTATACATTGCGTTTCCTTATGGTTGGCTGTGTGAGCACAGGTGGGAGATTATTATGAAAACATATCTCAAACCTGAAATCCTTAAGCACTTGCAGCATAAATCCAGTTTTGTATACATCAATTCTACAAAATCTTTGATATATTACAATGTATCCTGCAATAAATAACTAGAGTGCAATGATGTACTTACTCAGTGAGGGACCCTGTAAGTTATTACTCAGATAGTCATAATTATTAGACAATTACTATTCATACTGAGATTGAAATCTACTAACCATTAATGTGCTCTCTTAACTCAGACACCATGAGAAAACTCTCTTCTCTGATGCCAAAAGGTTTTAAAGAGCTATAGTGGTCTCAGTTCTGTTCATTTACTTCTGGTTCCCAAGTCCAAGATTATTAGCATTTCTTTTGATTATTGCTTTCTCCATGTCTTATACACTCTATAATCCTCTACAAACTCTTATTGGTTATGGTCTCTCAACTAACCTTTCAAGTCAGAGATGTTGCAAGCATGGCTGTTATTCCCAGTTTGGAACCATATTATGTATTGCCTCAATTCAAAAGTGCATCACATACTTTGATAGTTTTGACGTGGATTATTCTGATAGAAGATAGAATAGAGCTAGAAGAGATTCTTGCTATATTTTTCATCTTAAGTAGTACGGCTTTCCAGACTTTTGATGTTGGACAAATATTTAAATTTTCCGTTATTCAAAATTTCCATTCATTAATCTGATACAAAAAAAAGGCACTTACATGACAGAAGTGCTTTTTTTCACAAAATGATATAAAAGGAGTTTCCTCTGATCACTTCTTATTATCAGAAACATAGGTAGCCCTACATGTCTATAATGTTGTCAATTCTGAGTTCATTTGTGTCTGCAGATTCTAGGTACTGACATCATATTTACTGAATTGCGGATTTTGTGCTTGACTCAGAATTTTATTCTTCTGAAGACATCCTTAACTTGGAGCCTCTAACCTATTTTGTTTTCTAATCTACCTCAATTTTTTGTCACCCCTGATTGATACAAGCTCTCCACTGAAAACAAAGAACTTGGATTTGAGTGGGAAAGATATGTGAAAGATAATGGGTTTTCTCTAGATTAAAGGGTTAACAACATCTTTCAGAGATGGTCATTATTAAGACTCTAACTAGTAATACATAACTCAACCATATCTTTTCATTTTGACAGTATAAGAATTTCTGTCAAAGGAATTTTTGAAATCTTGGCATTGTCTTTAACATAACTCCAAACCAATAGCTAGGAATACTATTAAAGATAATGTATTCATCTGGCATGACTTAATGACAAAATCTCATCTTTCCCCTTTGTAAGTCTTCAAAGATATACCATATTATCATTTTATAATATTTTCTGTCACAACATCAAATTCAGTAGCTCATGAGTGTCACTAACTTTATCCTGATTTTTAAAATCTGCATGGTATATGCTAATTCTGTCATCCTCCATAGTTGCTATTTGACATAGCTTTCTATACATCACCAGTATTGGTTATCAATTTTATCTTAACTCAATTAAAAAATTGATAAACTCTTCACTAAACTCTAAGAACAAATGTTTGAACAGAAAAATTTGAGAACATGACCTTTTGATAGTACCATGCCACAAACCCTTTGGGAATGACTACTGACAGGAAAGTTCATCAATGGAATGTTCTAATTAGGCCAGTAGCTTTCAAAAATTTGACAGTGAGTCATATTAAGAAATACATTAGACTCAACATTAACCTCTCTTCCCTTCTCTGTTACACATACTCATGCACACACACCTAATTTTATCATATGATATTTGTAATCTTTTCTAGGAAAATAAAGTGAGTCCAAATTCCACTAAACTGCTTTGTGGTTCACCAATAAGTTAGTTACAATCTATAGTTAGGAAATTGTGGCCCAACATAGCATGTGCATTCTTCCTGTGTCTTAATCTGATATTTCATAAGCATTTTTGTAACTCTGTCTTGACTTTATGTAGCAGTTAAATTGGCTAACCTGTAGTGTGGCAACAATACCCATGTCCCACTGTCATAAAACTACAATAATTTATCTTTCAGGCTTCATGCACATGATAGGCTTCTACACTATCTTTATGAGAGGATGAGAGCCAAGGTTGGCTCTGCCTTTGTGTTATCATTACTTCCCATCAGAAGAAAGCAAGAGGCAGGGCAAATGATGAGACAGCTCTCCACTCAAATATGACACCATAAGTCCTGTCAGCTTCCATTTTATTTGCCCAAAAAGGCCACAGAAATTCACTCAGATTAAAGATACCACATGTACCTTATCTTACTATGAGTCTAAATACAAGAAAAATAGAAATGTATCATAACTTTTAATAATTAAGTACCATGCTACCTGTAATCACCAAATCTTGTGTTGGATTTAAGTCTCTCACTCAAGCAAGGCAGCAAGCTAAAAGGTCAGGAAACCTGGTTGTCAGTTTTCTCTGTAGTCTCCAGTTTGTATGGATTTTTCTGTCTCATCATTTTCCTTAGAAGTCACATTTGGAATAGATGTTGTTGGCTGTGCTCTAGAACTTGGAAAGCTGAGGTTGGGAGTTAGCTCACTTAGTTACATGCTTGTCTGGTGAGTGCAAGTGTCTTAATTCATTCCAGGAACCCACATTTTGAAAACATCAGCATGGTGTCATGTATTTGGAATCCAAGCACTGGGGAGATAGAGACAGATTGATCAGTAAAGCTCACAGGGTGGCCCACCTACCCTAGTAGCCTACTTACCTAGTTCTAGAATGACTGTCTCAAAAATAACAAAAGATTGGAGCCTAAGAAATGGCACTTGAGTTGTCCCTTGGCTTCCACATACTTGTACACAATTTTACACATGCACACACAAACACAGACAGACACAGACACACACACACACACACTCACACACACTTGAGAAAATTACCAAAAGGCAGTGATCATTATATTGAAAAATTCTCTTATACTCTACACTGGTAGATATTTGTTTAAATGGATTTTTCAGATGTAAATGTAAATAATCAAAATTATTTTCTTTTCAACCCAAATTTAATACTTGCATATATTTCCTTGCTTTTTTGACTGATCCACCCCATGTCTCACTCTCATTAAACACATATTGACTTACAAACCTTTTTCTAATCAATATTGCTCCATTAGAAGGAATTGCTGATTGCTACTATTGTAATTGGGGCTTTGCTCTGAAATTAATTAATAGATTTTTAACATGGGGATGAAAACCATAGATTGACTTGTTCTTCCTTGGATAGGCTTTTTAAAAGAGGCCTTTGTTCCTCAAAATTTTCCATGCTTTTATCTTTTGCTCTTGAGATTGTGAAGTAGTTGTTTCTCTAATCCAAGGAAGTTCTTCATGTCTGAATTGTCAATGCCCTGTAATTCCTGCTTGCAAACAAGTTCATGCTTTGGTTTGCTTTCCTTCTCGTGAAATGTAGAAGAAATGAACTCTGAGACACAGTTTTCCAGTCTCTGCTCCCTGAAGTCCAAATTCATTACTCTCTTGTGTGTCTTTCAAATTCCTGCAGGCAACAAATTTATAAAGACTTTGGAACTCTATATCATGGATTACCATCTTCCTAGCCCACAGTAGAAGTTTCTGGTTGTTACTGGGGTAGGCCATTTTCTGACTGTCCTCTTGAACAGTACCCACATGCCAATCATTCCAGAGCAGTTTAGAATTCCACTAAGGCAGAACTCCAATTCTGTATCCAACACTCAGTTGATGTGGTAGAGGTCATATTACACTTCAGTCACCAAAAGTCATAATGTGTTTCTTTGCATTTGTGCTATACTTTGAGTGTGGGTCAGCTAGGACTCTGCGCAAGTTGTCCTCTAAGCTAGGCAGAAGAGAACCGTTTCCATGCTTCCTCATATGCACTGTCTTTGAAAACTGTGGTCTAGATGGTTACATGGAAAAGCATAACAGTGAAGATGAAGAAATAAAATTATACTATGCATTTAGAAGAGGGTCATATAAAATATTTATGACAAAACAATATATGTATGTTTGAATGTATATATATGCATGTTTTCATTTAATTATAAAAATTAATATATGAACTGAAACAATACTAATTTTTATCATGTGGAAAAATTTAAAAATTGGTACAATTGACAAAGGCAGCCTCTGGAGCTCATCTTGATTACCTCTCATGAAAATGTTCTTCATCACTTAGAAATACTGAACAGGAGTAATTAAAGGGAGGAATTTCACATGCTGGCTGTCCTCTCTGAAGTCACTCGCGGCTAGCTTTCTTCACAGGTGTGATGCTGTACAGCCGAGCCTTCATTATTTTCCAATGACTCCTGAAATGTTATTGGTTGCCATGGCACATTAAAGCACCAAGTAGATTAGTGGAAACCCTCCAAAAAACCTCTGAGTTGAGGAAGTTCATTTCTCATTCTGGTGACAGCACAGAATGTTGGTCCTTGTTCTCAGATGGCAGTCCTGTAGATGGAATTCAGGAGATTTCTGCTTTCATATTGTGTTTTTGCACCACCCTAGGCCTTATCATCATTTGCTCTACCCAAGCAGCATTGGCTAGAAGTCATACACATCCATTATGTCTATTCTCTATACTAATCACATGATCACACCCAACTGTCGAGGAAGCTTCAGAATGCCATCAGTATCTTGGCCTTGGCTCTCAGTTACAAGTGCATGACTCTGGAAGAGGACAACACATATTTGCAAAGGTTTATTCTACATAACAGGCATACACTGCAGGAACACATGCATTGCTGTGGACACACTCCTCTCTATCAAAATCTTTGAACATTTTTATGTGAAAGCATTACCTTTCCAATCGTAGCTGTCTAAAACCTCTACTAAGTGAAGCCCAATATTCAAGAAAGAGATTTGGGAAACACTCATTTAAAGTAAATGAAAGAATTCTGGATTTTGATTTTTCCAGAAATTTGTATAGCCATTATGAATGCATTGATATACATATTTCAGAAAATGAATATTATTTGCAGCTTGTCCCAAAAATGTTTTTCCTCAGAACTCCATTTCTAAAGGTCATCATGTGTCATTGTGAGATACTAGCATGCCTAGGGTACTCGGTTTTAGTAATGCCATTTGGGGTTTTGAAGAATCGGAAGATTTTGTGAGCTTAAACGAATCAAGAACTGGGTTCGCAGTATTAAAATAACACAACACACACACACACAGGGGAGGAGAGAGAGACACACAGACAGAGAGAGAGAGACAGAGACAAGGACAAAGAGAACTTATATATTAAACTTCACCTCTGCAAACTGTGTCTACTCTTTTGCAGTAGATCACTGAGAAGAGGTACCCTTGAGTCCTGACATTCTGAACCGTAGAATAGTTCCTGCTCTGACAGATGGAAGGCAGGCAAACTGTTGTTGCTATCACTACAGTGCAAATCTCAGTTCTCTTCATAGCACCACAGATCAGGTCTTGGGCCCTCAGGAGTCCTACCAAGGAAAAGATTGTTCTCAGTTCTGTGAAGTCTCTACTCAACCCTGTGCCCCTATCTGCAGCAAGAGAATAAAAATAATTCCCAAAACAAATAAAAGGTTTCACTTGCTGCCCAAATTTCAAATCAATAGAGCAGTTGAGAGGGAGCCAAGGTTTGGAAGCTCTCATGTTGAGAGGGTCTGCAGATCATTAAAGACAAACAGAGCCGTAAAACACCAGCACAATTGGCACAACCAATGGAAGTGCTTTTGGCAGGTTCTGAGCAGAGATTATAGATTGGATATTCCTGGAAAGTAGCACAACTCTCTCCACACAAAGAGTGTGTGTGAAGCCCTAAGTCACTCAGAAGGTACTTCCCAGGTAGGGAAGCAAGTGAACTTGATAGTCTAAATTTTGTATGTTTAAGTTTGCGTGTTGAGCATAGTGTTTCTGGGGAGCTCCATGATTATCCAAAACAACGATCTAGGGCATCAGTCAAACATCAGGATGGAGAGTTCTGCTCCCATTCACTACACCTTCGAAGAGTTAACAAGTAACAGTTTAACAATATGGAAGTAGTGTTAGAAGTCATAAATTGTTGGCTGTACCAATTTTAAATAGATGCTCCTATCAATTTGCTGGGAAAAATGGCAATTTTCAGGAGGGGAAAGGTTCTATCTCATTTATAACAATATATAGGGGATGGATATGTAAATGAATGCATGGTGTCTGTTCTGAAAGCAAACACTGAAAGGGAAGATTGACAATCAAATCCTGTGACTCAACCCCACTGCTCTAGTTGCTTACACTGTCTATCTATAAGCAAACATTACAAGCATTTCAAAATATATTATTAACATCCAAGAAACAGACGCAAGATCCTTAAAAACAGGATATGTTTCTTTATCAAGGAATTAACAACAGAGTACACTTTTACAAAGAGGCAACCACAAAGTGAAATGTATAAATCTTTTTTGGTTTTGTTCTTTTCCTTTTCAAGGTATGTTCTCACTTTGAAGCTCAGGTTCTCCTGCCTCAGCCTCCTGACAATGAATGGATGTGAAGTGAATTCTTCAAGGTGTTTTGGCAAATTTGCATACCCATGTCAGAAATACTCTACTTGAATCAAGACACAGGTCATCTTAATCATTCTAATCAGTCCCTCACACTTCCCCATTCTTCCACTGTCGGTCTCTCTTCCCCTTCCATGTATATTGGTTTTCTATGCTCTGATTTTCATGTATTAGAATCACAGGCTGTGTGTTCTTTGGAATCAAAATTTTTTCCATTCAACATAAAAATTGTAAGATTCACCAGTGTTAGTCAATGGTGTTGACAGCATTCATTATGTTTGAAAGTCATGTAATACTTGGATGCATGAATACAGTCCTATTGGTAGACATTGACTTAATTCCCAATTAGGTTTTTTTGTAAAATAAAGTGTTACAACAATCTGATTGTTAAAGTACTCTTGTTATATTTTTTGTGAATATATATTTGTTTTCAACTTGGGAAAAATATGAATTCTTAGCTCAGAGATTGATACATATTTTCTTTGTAAAAAGTGTCAAGTAGTTTTGTAAAGGGATTGACAGATTTTGTGCTGATTTACTTTCATTGATATTTTCATTTTCTTACATACAGTAAGAATTTTTATTCTACATCTTATTTTTGATAAAAATTACTTTTCAGACTTCTATAGAAAATGCATATTTTATATGCATACATATATGTTGTTATACACATATGTATATAGCATACACATATATATTTAACTGTTTTTTGTAGTACAAAGTAGGTGCTCAATGAGTGTTCACTGAATTGAACATAAAGCTCTCCCAATATTTTGAAGAAGTTGACATGATTTTGAGAATTTATGTACATATTTATCCATAGAGAAGTTGAGACATACACATCAAACTGGAGTGTGTATGACCTTTACCATTCATGCACCATTGAAATTCATCAATTGCCTCTTCTAGATCAAGTGATATATGGTACATAGAAATCTACATAAATGACAGATAGGAGACCTTCTGGGAAGAATAATGAAGAAGTCAGTCAATACTGTATATCCAGCATAGAGTACTAGAGAAAAAATATGAACTTTACTATTAAAATCTGAATCTAGGTCCAGGATATGATATAAGCTACCTGTGTGACTTGTAAAAGGTCTCTTGTGTGTTGGATAATCTACATAAAAGGCATGGAAGCCAGAAGCTGACTACTGAGGAGTGAGTTTCATAAATGGTAAGAAATGAAACTCATACCTGGCTTAGGAGAAAGGCTGAACAGAGGCATCAACCTACAAAGACACACACACACTTATCTGACTATCCCCAAAAAGAAGAGAATGAAGGATCCCAAAGTGGCCTAAAATGCTTATTACAGTGTCACACTTTCAAAAACTCTTTGATAATTTTATATATGTATGCAATGTACTTTGATCATTTCCACTTTCACTTCAATCCCTTCCAAATGGTTCCTGTTAATCACCCACTGAGTCTAGTTAGTGCTGCCAGCATGGGCATGGATGTAGTGTCTTCTAGTAGAGGATGGAAACCTGTCAGCGACAACACCACTGAAGTAAATGAACTCTCCATTCCAGAGTGGCCATCACCTGCCAGTAGCTCCTCAGTTAGGGTTGGGACCTCTCAAACCCTTCCCCCATCAACACTGAACTGTTGACCAGCTTGGTCTGGCACAGCTCTTGAACAGTCAACCACAGCTGCGTTGTGTTCGAGAAAGCAGCAGTCCTATCATATCCAGAAGACACTGTTTCTTAGGAGTCCTCCTTGACCTACAATTATTACCGTGTTCCCATTCCCTTTGCAGTGATGTTTCCTGAGCCTTCCAGGTAGGAAGGAGATATAGATGTTACATTTAAGCCCGAACACTCCACTATCACAAGAGAAGCTGGATGAGGGTTAAGAGCTTCACTAAGTATAAGGATATGTGTTTAGAAGGGAGTGTTAAATAGGCAGTCTTCATTGGCTGTCCATTAGAATTTAGATTTGGCTTGTCAGCTTCAGCCTATTTCATGACTCAGAATTCCTAGAGGGTGTGTCCTTTATTCTGGCCTCTATGTCAATAAACTGAATCCTTATTGTGTACTCCTTCAGAGTTCAGACCTGGCACTGGACACCTTCTGTTTTTTATTTGAGGAAATGTTACCTAACACGGTTAGAAGGAGCTGGTAAGGTGGAACTAATGAGGAAGTACACCAGCCGAACAACAAGCAGGGCATGAGAGAATTTTGTTCTCATTCAACTCTCAAAATTACCATAAAGAATTGTGTCTATTTTATATGTATGAAAATTCAAACTAAATAGAGTAATACTTGACTGCAGGCTATGAAACTATGCTATTAAGCTAATTTTTAAAAAAAAAAGGCTTATTTCACTTAGCAAAATCACTACCTGTTTTCTTTATTGTGAAGACAAACACAGCTTTCCACCTTACTCCCTTTGCTTCCTCTTAATGAAAATAAGAGTAAAGTCTCCTAGAAGGGGCAGAGTAAAGACTTCACATGTCCTTTGTCATAGTTATCTTAGTTTGCACTTTGGGAGAGATCATGTGAGCAGAATGATAGACAGAGGTGTCATCACTTTGTGGAACTGCACTTCCAAAAAGAATGATCTCAGAATAACTGAGCTCTGCTCTCCAAGACCCAGAGGACAAAAATCTATGGCTACTGAGTTAGCTTAACTACATGGATCAGGAGTTTGAGGAAACACACCCAGATGATTAAAAATAGGCTTTAGCATCAAAGGCACTTCTTTTATAAACAGGCATCCAACATTACCAGTTCAAGGCAAAGGTTTGGCAATGTCACTCATCACAGTTTTGTTTGAATCTCAAAGTTTATTTATTTCATTTATTATTAAAATTTATTCATATTACTATGCCCCTATGAGGACTTTTCATTCTCCAGTTCACTAGGATCTATAATTTTCTGTTGTGTTTTACTGACTTCTTGGGTACTTTGTTTCCACATGAGTTTGATATTGAAGACAGTTGAGACACTTCTGTCTTTTAATACACTCAGTAAATTCATAAGGACAATAATCATCATTTTACAGAGGTGGAAAATGGTGGTCAAATAAGTCAATTATAGTTCTTAAGCGCAGGGCCCAGAAAGAAGTGTACAGGAGTCTCACTTAAGTCAACTTGGCACAAAGTCAATATTCTTGACAGTACACTGTCCTACCTGTGTTTCTGTCATACCTGGGCACCTGGACTCATAACACATCAACCCAAAAGCATATTTGCTCTAACAGATAAAGTTTTTTTTCCAAACCTTTCCAAGAGCAATTCTCAAACTTTAAACTGCATAAATATCACCTGGAAGCTTGTGAAAAATGCAGATTTGCCACCTGACCATGCTTGTGGACGTGTTGGAGAAATTGAAGCACAGTGGAGTTCGTCATGATGAGACACAAATAAGGGTTGGGGATGAGTTCTGCATGCCAATGCCTGTCTCTTTTCTGGAAGAAAGCAATGTTTTCAAATATTTAATGAAAGGCATAAACCAGGCTGAATTCACTGAACCCAGACTTCCTTCTTTAGTAGGTCATTATGAGATTTTCAAACTTCCTCTATTTGACTAAATTCATTTGTTAATATACAAAATTGCAAACTAATTCAGAGTTTGCACAAATGCTTCTGAACAGATACAAGTACAATCATCAGAATAGTTATGAGTAGAATTTTGCCTTTGACTGACTTTGACTTTTGCCTTTGATTGAAGAGCGTAGAATCATATCAAATTAACATGCATTGTTACATAGTATGCTTTATAACAAATTGATTATAGCATGTCCATTATAAGAGCTGTGTGTCAAAGCAATCCCTAACTCAATGTCTACCACATGATAATATATACATATATTCTTTTTAAACAATTAGACCAAAAAAGGCCACAAAATTTTCCAATTGATTTAGCAGCAATGATTTGATGAAACATCTTCCTAGAATTTATTATTGTACCAATTAGCAGTCTATTACATAAAATTATTTTTTGTCAAAGAAATGTCCACCAGATTGCATCCTTTATATCAAATGAATTAAAATAACTTTGGGCCATTTCCAAAAATCATAATTATGTGAGAAAAAACCACCTTGGAGGTATGGAAATGCTCATCTGTGGTAAATGCAACTGTCTCCAGGAGTACATTTATGACAAGGTATTCCCAGGCACTTAAGCAACTGGGCCAAATTTTAATGGTTTTAGAGACTTTTAAAGATAAGATTTTTAAGAGACAATGAAAACTTTAATGTATAGGTTTCCTTCTTCTTCCCTTCTAGCTTGAGAGAATCATGTGACCATATTCAAGAAACAAATTTATATAACATAATTCTTTATTGATTCTTTAGAGTTTCACATCATGCACACCAATCCCTCCCACCTGCCAGTCCATCCATATCTGCCCCTCAGCCCTGCAGCATACCCCCTAAAAGAAAGCCCCCCAAAATTAGTTAGGGACAAAACAAACAAAAAAACTGCCTCACTCCTTCGTGTTTCCTGTCTCTCCAATCCTTCCTCATTTGTCCCAGGGGCATTGGGAGCTTCAGTGTGTCACTCAGTATACCCTTTTGTCCAATCAGCCCCACCTGCAAATATTCATTGCAAGGAGTCATAGGTCTGTTTCAAGGCCTCTGGCACACCATCATCACTGGACCCTCTTTGGAACTCCTCTTGGATATCCTGCTGTTGCCTGGAGTCATGGGGATCCTATAGTTATCATCCAGCAGTACCAGTCCCTTCAAGAACTTCAGCAGGTCATAGATGGGATGGATGTTACGGTGGGCCAACCCAAGGCCCAGGATGTGGGTCTGGGTGGTAGCTGAGCTGGTCAGTCTGGGCCAATGGGACCATCTGCCTCAGGTAAGGAGCAGAGCCAGTTCTCCTAGGCACACGCCATCAGGATCAGCTTTCCCATGCCTGCTGTGAGGGTTGGGGTCATCTATCCTGAGTGTGTGTGTATAGTGGGGCAGTTCTCCCATGAAGGGGTGGGACCAACTCTCCTGCTTCAGTGTTCAGGGTTCGGGCAGGGCCAGCTCTCCCATGACCAGTGGAAGGTGAAGCTGGCTCAGCACAGCCCTTGGATTTCAATAAGCATGGTTCCTGTGGCCAGCCCCCTGTGGTAACACAGGCCATGGACATCATCACAGACCCCAACTGCAGTGAGACCACAGACTCAAACATGGACCTAAGCAGCAGCTTGGGACTGGACATCACCAGGACCCCAGTGGCAGCGAAGGTCACCTAGCTCAGTATGACCCTGTTAGCAACATGCCATCAGACACCAACATGGTCTTGGGTGACTTATCAGACTCCAGGCTTTGGCACAACCATTGGTATTGGTGAAATTATTAAGGCCACTCCATGTAGTTTAAAGAGAGATTTATTTAGTGGATTAACTTACAAATGAAGGGATAAGTAGGTCACAGGATCTGGGAAAGACACAGCTCAGTCCCGCGGTGTTCTCTGGAGAACTCTGCTCAGTCTACCTCCAGCATCCAGGGTCCAGGAAATAAGAAAGAGTGCCACATCTGGATCTCAGGTCTTCAGGGCCCTCTCTTGGCCCCACCTTGTAGGCATGATAGTTACCGAAGCCTCAATGGGGGTTGGAACTTCCAGACCAAAGCTGGAATGTGGCTACCCACTACAATTGGTCATAACAGGAGTCACAAACTTCAACTCAGACCTGACCGCAGGAGGGCCATGGACACAGACATGGCCCTTGGCAGAAGCTCAGGCACAAATGTCATCATGGCCCTGGGTGGCAGCACAGGACATCAGATCAGCATGGGCCTTGGACACCAACACGGCCAGAAGTGGTAACCAAAACACGGCATCCTTGTGGCCTTTGGTGGCAACACGGGTCATGGATGTCAACACAGCCTCCAGTTGCAGTAGGACCATGGATCCAGATTCCTTCAATGCCGCCCCTTTCCACAGCATGTGAACCATTCTGCTTCTCTTTCCCTCCCATTTCTCCAACATATATTTACTCATCATAATAGCATCACCCACTGGCCCCAAAGGCAGCTTTCAGCCAGCCCAGACTGTGAGGGGTTTTTTGTTTGTTTGTTTGTTTGTTTTTTGTTGATGATTATGTTGTTTTCTTCTTTAGTAACTCACATGAAATTTTAGTTTTAACTTTTCTTTCTGACTACCTGCCCTAGACCTCTTCATTTGCCTTTTTTAAAAATCACTGTGAAAGGTTTTGGTTTAAAGGTTTAAAATCACTTGATGCAAGGTTTTGTAGACCCTGCATGCACTCTCACTTCCCAGCAAACATTAAGCAGCCACCACTGTAGTTTATTCATGCTGAGGATGGACAGCCAGTGATGGGTGGTCTTATCCTTGTATGACTATCCTCTTGCATTTGACCCTCAAGCATCAGTTCCTGTCTGTTTTGATATCTCACTCTCCTGGGATGAGGACCAGAACTTATCTCTGGCGATTCTCTCATCTATTTGAGCTTCACTCACTGTTTCTATCTATTTTCTCTAAGCTACTATTTATCAAGTGATTGCCCTTCACTTCCCCCCTACATTCTGTCCCTATGTTATTTCAACTTGATGTGTTTCAAGTGTGTATCTTCAGATCTAGCTCTTCTTTCAAACTCTAAGCAGTTTAGAACCACACATACTGGATGTGTCAACATGGAGAAAGAGTGGGAGTCTCAGAATTTTTCATTCACAAAGATTCTGTCTTTTTCCTCTTTCTACCTTTTTTTGAACTACTCAGGAAACAGTATCCCCATTCATTAAACAACTTAAATCCATTAAAGAATAGACAATGCCCAAAGAAAGCTCTTTCATGTCTTCCAATTCATATATAGCAAGCTGGACTTTCTGTCCTTGATGCAACCCATACTGAACTCTTGTTTTCGGTTTCTCCTGATGCAACTAGGAAGTGAAAAAAACACTGAGAACTAAAGTCAAGTTCTTCTTTTCCCCATAGCCAAGTGCTTTTCAGTCTTCAATTCTCCCTTCCACTCTGAAATCGTAAAAGGGTGCCAGCCAACAGCAACTACTGATGGAATCCATTGCCTTTTTCTTGGTGTTTCTCAAACATTTTACAAACATCTGGTTTACATTTTTGTTTCCTTTTTGGTAGGTTATCATCATCATCTTATATGATAAAGAAGTCACATTTTATTCTTTCTGTGTGCCTTCTGTAGAGTGCAATACTTTTACTACATGTAGATTGAGTGAATTCAAAGAACAATAATTTTGTTTGAGAATTAAATGATGGAATTTGAATTAAAACTGAATAAATAAAAGGTATATTTTATAATATTTGGTGAACATTCAGCTTGTGTCATAAACACAGTTCATGGCAGCCGGGCTATGACATTAGTCATGGTTCTTATTAAACCAGAATTATTACCCAATAATTCAGGAACAAATACAAAGTCAACAGTAAAACATAGACAAATAGAAATATATTCATCTGAACTGTACACTTAAATGTGCTCCTAGGAACTGAATGACCACTTGTTTCAATAAAATAAAAACACAAACTTTCACTCTGAATCCAATTTTCTTGATGCTAATATTTACCTTGGAGGATACAGCTCCTTTCATTTCATATTCTGACAAAGGAAATAAAGGATTTTATGTTTTCTTCAAGAAGGCACATACTATTGATAATTAATTTGAGTGTTATCCAGACAAAATATTTTAATGAAATTATAAATCTCAGTATTTAGAAATTTATTAGTGTAAGAAATATTTATTCAAAGATTCAATTAAATGTAATAATTAAAACCAAAGAACAAAAACAAACACATTAGAATCTGGAACAACATCTGGTATCAGATAAGAGAAGATAAGAACATTTTAACCCAGGAGCTCTACCTGCTAATATCAACTTTCTAGACAACCATGAGAATAATCTGAAAAGTAAGGAGAAGACAGGCTGGCAAGGAACATGTAAATTCTCTATATTTGCTTTGTTTTGTTTTTGTCTTTGGCTTGCCCCATCCAAGGTACTAAAACAAGATACAATAAACTGGGTATAAAATTACAAAACTCCATTTTATATGGTCTGTAGTCCAGAAAGTATAAACTTCAGGCACGAACATACTTAGTATCTGATGTGGAACCACTTCTGCATAGACAGAAGCTTTATTCAGTTTCTTCATGCAATGGAAGTGGTGAATAAGCTCTTTTGGGTGTTCTGATGAAGGTCCTAATCCTGTTCTTGAGTGCTATCTAACCAAGGCAACAGGAAGTGGGGGTGGCCCTACTGAAAGGAACGTTTCACTGAACATCTTGGGAAACATATCCTGTACTGTTTTCTCTGACCATCAGCCAACTCAGTCCCAAGGCCTGGTAGAGCCTGTGGATCATGTCCACATTCTACTAAAAAGGATGTGTTCTTATCAATCTTAGTAGGTACCATGCTCAGAGCGATGTACAATGGTGCCCTACCTAATGACCAACCATTATTATACTTACCATGAAGAGTCTAAATATTCATTTTAGCATAGAGGTTAGCTGAATATATTAAATGCAGACCCTGGTTATATGCTGTTTTTAAAAAACATCTACTTACATACAATTCTAGAAGAGTTAATGATAAAATAATAGAAATAGGTAGGCTTACAAACATGAATGAAAAGAAAGCTAGTTGAACTATAATATGCTTTGGTAAAGGGTACCACAGAGCAAAGACAACCACCAGAAGTAAACATCAGCAGTACAAAATTATACAATGTCTAATTCACTGAGAATAAATGGCAATCATGCATATGTATGTACCAGAATACTGTTATGTTTTCAAAGCACATGAACCAAAACTAACAAGATTGAAAGGAGCAGCAGAAAAATACAAAATCATAGTTGGGAAGTTGAATATGTCTCCCTAAGTTATAAATGAAATCACTAGTCATAAAATCATTAAATATGCAAAAAGACTAAGGGAACCTAATCAATATAACCATTATTGTATAATACATTTCCATATTTTCAAAATACACATTCATTTGAAGCTTGTAACATTCCTCAAGTAAACCACAACATTGTCTGTAAGCAATCCTTCACAAACTGAGCAAAATTGAGATTCAACAAAACTGTAATAGAATACAATTAGATATCAAAACTCCCAAATCCAATTACATATCAAAACCCAAAAATATGAAGGAAATTTCCAGATACACGGGAATTAGGCAATATGTTAATAAATAGTCCACTAGCCAAAGAAAACATTCCATGTGAAATTAACAAAGTTAATTTGTTAACAATTTAACAAACTAAAAATAGATAGGATGGTAATCATCTGCAATTCCAGTACTGAGAAGGCTGTCAGAAGAATATAAGTCCCTCTCCTAAAAATGATATATGTGCATATCTATCCTAAAAATATACATATATGTGCATATAAATCCATATATATGTAAAAAATTCTCAACATTCTATATTATCAGGAAATTGCAAAGTTAAAGCAACTGTGAGTCATCCTGCTGTCCCTACTCAGCTATTAGAACAACAAAAGTCCCAGACAAATTTACTTAGGATTTGAAGTAACCTAAACTTCAGTTCATAGCAGTACAACTGTAAATGGTACTGTAGTTTGGAAGGAATCTTGTAACACTGTTACCTTAAACTGTTATCAGGCAATTTGTGTGCACTGGCATTTTTCAAATGAGTTGACATGTGTGTCCACACAAACATTTTTACATTTATACTTATAGTAGTGTTATTCATGATTGCTAATTGTAGTAGGTAGCCATTCCAGCTTTGATCTGGAAGTTCCAACCCCCATTGAGACTCTGGCAACTGTCACGCCTATGAGGTGGGGCCAGGGGAGGCACCTGGAAACCCGAGATCTGGATGGGCCAGCGAGCTCTCTGTGTGCTGTGGTGGTAATCTAATTATACTGAAATGTGATTCTGATTGTATGTTAATAAATAAAGTTGCCCGTGGGTCAGAGCTATTAGAGCCATTGCAAGAGTGTGGCGGTGGTGACACACGCCTTTAATCCCAGAAAGCCAGCCTTTAATCCCAGGGAGTGGTGGTAGAAAGCAAAAAGATATTTAAGGCGTGAGGACCAGAAACTAGAAGCATTTGGCTGGTTAAGCTTTCAGGCTTTGGAGCAACACAGTTCAGCTGAGAGCTATTGGGATGAGGACACAGAAGCTTCCAGTCTGAGGAAACAGGACCAGCTGAGGAACTGGTGAGGTGAGATAGCTGTGGCTTGTTCTGTCTCTTTAAATAGATGAACAGACAGGAAATAGAGCGCTCATTCGGGAAGCTGGGACACCGCAGGCGGAAGGGTGAGATTTTGGCTCTGAGCTCTGACCTCTCGGCTTTCTCTTTTGCATTATTTCTGTGTTTCTTATTTAATAAAACGGTTGGTTACATCAATAGTGTGCTCTCTCAGTTCCGGTACCCTGAATGGTGGAGGTGGACCAAGCAGAGCTCCAGAGAACACCGCTGGACTGTGATACACCTTCCCCAGACCCCACAACCTACTTATCCCTTCATTTTTAAGTTACCCACTAAATAAATCTTCCTTTTAACTACGTGTAATGGCCTTAATAATTTCACCAATAGTTAATATTAACAGTAATATCAGTTTGATAGTATATATGTACAAAGATATATATGTATATCATGCATTACATGTATATCATATGTATAGTACTTTTTAAGGACAAGGAGGAAAGGAGAGATAATAAAGTAAGACCAGAGAATTTTTTTAATGTTTTGAGAAGACTTTCCATGGTGGTATACTAGTTGAGTTGATATGTCATTAAAATAGGAAATATTGGAATAACTGAAAGAAAAACATAATATAATAAAGAAACTAATATTGGGAGCAGCTAATGTGATATTAATGTTTAAAACAAAAAGTGTGGAGTTGCAGGCCAGCAGGGAAGACTCCTTTGGGCATGCTTCCTCATCAACATCCGCATTGAACACCACAATCTACAAGATCCTCTCTCTATCCCAAACCCACCCATCCCCCTGTGGCTTCAGAAGCTCCCTGAGGCACAGAATCCACCAGATCTGACTGGACCATGAGTGGTCCCCTGAGACACAGACACAGCAGGCACAGAATGGACCAAGGGCAGCTCCCTCAGACACAGACACCTCTTGCACTTGTTGGAGGAAAAGATGGATAGATAGCAGTGTGCAAATACATACAACATCATGAAGAACAATATGGCACCACCAGAACCTAATGGTTCCTCAACAGCAAGACCTGAACATCACAAGGTATAAGAAGCAAAAGAAAGCAACCTTAAAAATATTTTATGAAGATGATAGAGGCCTACACAGGAAACAAAAAATTCCCTTAAAGAAATTAAGGAAAAGACAAACAAGAAAATTGAAAGAAATCAGTAAATCCCTTAAGAGAAAGTCAAGAAAACCAAGAAAAAGCAACTAACCAGGTGAAAGAAACAGTTCAAGACATGAAAATTGAAACAGAATCAATGAAGAAGACAAAAACTGAGGGAATGCTGGAACTAGAAAATCTGAGTAAATGAATAAGCTATAGATGCAAGCATAACCAACATAATACAGGAGATGGAAGAGAGAATCTTAGGCATGGATGATACAAAAACAGGAAAGAGAAAACACTAAAGCCAAAAAAGTCATAACACAAAATGTCCAGGACACCACGAAAAGGCTAAATCTAAGAATAATAGGGATAGAAGAAGGAGAAGAATACCAACTCAAAGGCATGGGAAATATATTCAACAAAATCATGGAAGAAAACTTTCCCAACTTAAAGAAGGAAATATCTATGAAGATACAAGAAGCTTATAGAACACCAAATCGACTAGAACTCCCTCCTAAAAGTCCCCTCACCACATAATAATCGAACCACTAAGCATACAGAGTAAAGAAAGAATATTAAGAGTAGCCAAGGAAAAAGGCCAAGTGACTTATAAAGGCAAACCCATCAGAATAATACCCAGCTTCTCAATGGAGATTCTGAAAGCCAGAAGGTCCTGGAAAGATGTACTGCAGACACCAAGAGACCACAGATGCCAGCCCAGACTAAAGCATTCAATCACCATAGATGGAGTACATAAGATATTCCAAGAGAAACCCAAATTTAAACAATACCTATCCATAAATCCAGCTCTATAGAAAGCACTAGAAGGAAAACTCCAACCTAAGGAAGTCAGATGCACCCATGAAAACACAGGCAATAGATAACGCCATGGCAGTAAATCAAAGAAGGGAAATACACACACACTACCACCAAAAGATGGCAAGAATTAACAAACACTGGTCATTAATATCCCTTAATATTAATTGACTCAACTTGTCTATAAAAAGACACAGGCTAACAGGAGGGATATGAAAACAGGATCCATCCTTCTGCTGCATACAAGAAACACACGTCAACTTCAAAGACAGACACTACCTCAGAGTAAAAGGCTGGGAAAAGACTTATCAATCATATGGACTTAAGAAGCAACCTGGTGTAGCTATTCTACTATCTAACAAAACAGACTTCAAATTAAAATCAATCAAAAGATATTGGGAAGGACATTACACATCACACACAGAAAAAAATCCACCAAGATGAAGTCTCAATTCTGAACATTTATGACCCAGCTACAAGGACACTCACATATGTAAAAGAAACAATACTAAATATTAAATTGTGCATCAAAGCCCACACACTAACAGTGGGAGACTTCATCACCCATTATCATCAATGGACAGGTCTGCCAGACAGAAACTTAACAGAGAAATAAGGAACCTAACAGATGTTATAACTGAAATGGACTTAATTGATAGCTACAGAACATTCCACCCTAACACAAAAGAATATATCTTTTTCTTAGCACCCCTTGGAACCTTCTCTAAAATTGACCACATACTTAGTCACAAAGCAAGTCTCAACAGATACAAAAAAATAATGGAATAACTTCCTGTATTTTATCAGACCACCATGGTTTAAAGTTATATTTCAACAACAACAAAATTATAGAAAGCCTACAGTCTCATGGAAACTGAATAATACTAAACTGAATTTCCAATGGGTCAAGGAAGAAATAAAGGAAGAAATTAAAGACTTCCTAGAATTCAATGAAAATGAGTGTGTAACATACCCAAACATATGGGACACTATGAAAGCTGTGCTAAGAGGAAAATTCACTGTGGTGATAATTTATTTGTGCTCTAATAAATAAAGCTTGCCTGGAGATCAGAGGGAAAAGTCAGTCATTATAAGTAAACACAAAAGCCATGCTATGTTAGCATATGCCTTTAATCCTATCACTTGGGAGACCGGGATCTGTCTGGAACTATGTGAGTTCAAGGCCACACTGGGAACAGAGCCAGGCATGGTGGCACATGTGTTACATTCCAACATTAGTTAATCATGGAGGTCTTGATGCCTGTACAGACAGGAAATGACAGAACTGGGCAGGAAGAAGAAGTGATGTAGCTGGACAGAAAGAGCAAATCAGATGGCAGAACAACAAGGCATATAGGCATGAGTAGACAGGAAGTATCTCACTGTTGGAAGCTGTGGAGCTGGTGAGGTGAGGTTAGCATGTGGCTGTTCCTATTCCTTTGATATCTCTCATGTTGTCACCCCTATATCTGGTTCCGTGTTGTGTTTTCTATTAATGAGACTGTTTTAGAAATTCGTCTACAATTCATAGCACTAAGTGCCCACATAAAAAAGTTGGAGAATCTCACACTAGTAACTTGAAAGTACTCCCGAAAACTCTAGAACAAAAAGAAGAAACAAAAAGAAGAGGAATAGATGCCAATAATCAAATTGATGGCTGAAATCAATAAAACACAAACAAAGAGAACAATACAAAGAATCAATAAAACAAAGAGTTGGTTCTTTGAGAAAATCAACAAGATAGACAAAGCCCTATCCAAACTAACCAAAAGATACAGAGAGAGTATCTAAATTAACAAAATCAGAAATGAAAAGGGACACATGATAACAGACAGCGAGGAAATTCAGAGAATCATCAGGTCATACTTCAGAAACCTGTACTCCACAAAATTGGAAAATCTGAAAGAAATTGACAACTTTCTGGATAGGTATCACATACCAAAATTGAATCAAGACCGGATAAACAATTTAAATAGACCCATAGCCCCTAAGGAAATAGAAACAGTCATTAAAAGTCTCCCAACCAAGAAAAGGCCAGAACCAGATGCTTTCAGCACAGAATTCTACCAGAATTTCAAAGAAGAGTTAATACCAATACTCTTCAAATTGTTCCACACAATAGAAAGAGAAGGAACATTGCCAAACACTTTTTACAAGGCTATAGTTAACCTGATACCCAAAATACACAAAGATGCAACAATGAAGGAGAATTACAGACCATTATCCCTCATGAACATTGATAAAAAAAATACTCAATAAAATACTGGCAAACCAAATCAAAGAATACATCAAAAAACTTATCCACCACAATCAAGTAGGCTTCATCCCAGAGATGCAAGGACGGTTCAACATATGAAAATCTCTCAATGTAATTCACTGTATAAACAAAGAGAAAGAAAAAAAACACACATAATTATCTTATTAGATGCTAAAAAAGCCTTTAACAAAATCCAACATCCCTTCATAAATGTCTTGGAGAAATCAGGAATACAAGGAACATACCTAAACATAATAAAGGCAATTTACAGCAAGCTGACAGCCAATATCAAATTAAATGGAGAGAAACTCAAAGTGATTCCACTAAAATTAGGAAGAATACAAGGCTGTCCACTCTCCCCATTTTTATTCAATATAGTACTTGAAGTTCTAGCTAGAGCAGTAAGGCAACAAAAGGAGATCAAGGGGATACAAATTGAAAAGGAAGAAGTCAAACTTTTGCTATTTGCAGACGATAAGATAGTGTATATAAGAGACCCCAAAAATTCTACCAGGGAACTCCTACAGATGAAAAACACCTTTAGTAATGAGGCAAGATACAAGATTAACTAAAAAAAAATCGGTATCTCTCCTATATACAAATGATAAATGGACCACAAAAGAAATCAGCAAAACATCATCCTTTACAATAGCCACAAATAATATAAAATACCCGGGATAATTCTAACTAAACAAGTGAAAGACTTGTATGGCAAGAACTTTAAGTCTTTGAAGAAAGAAGTTGTGGAATATATCAAAAAATGGAAGGATCTCTGTGGTGGTACTGTGTTCCCCAAAATATTGTGCACCCTAATAAACTTATCTGGGGTCAGAGACAGAACAGCCACTAGATACAAAGGCTAGAAAATGGTGGCACTCACACCTTTAATCCTAGCATCCCAGAGGTAGAAATCCCTCTGGATCTCTGTGAGTTCAAGGCCACATTGGAAACAGCCAGGCATGGTGACACATGCCTTTAATCCCAAGAAGTGAACCTTTAATCCCAGGGAGTGATGGCAAAAACAGAAAGATATATAAGGCATGAAGACTAGAAACTAGAAGCTTTTAGCTGGTTAAGGTTTCAGGCTTTGGAGCAGCAGTTCAGCTGAGATACATTTTGGATGAGGACTCAGAGGCTTCCAGTCTGAGAAAACAGGATCAGCTGAGGAACTGGCAAGGTGAGGTGGCTGTGGCCTCTTCTGTCTCTCTGACATTCCAGCGTTCACCCTAATACCTGGCTCAGGTTTGATTTTATTAATAAGACCTTCTAAGATTCCTGCTACAGATCTCCCATGCTCATGGATAGGTAGGATTAACATAATAAAAATGGCAATCTTACCAAAAACAATCTACAGATTCAATGCAATCCCCATCAAAATCCCAACACAATTCTTCACAGAACTGAAAAGAACAATACTCAACCTCATATGGAAAAATAAAAAGCTCAGGATAGCTAAAATAATCAACTCAACTCTGGGAGGCATCACCATCTCCAACCTCAAGCTCTACTATAGAGCTATAGTAATAAAAACAGCTTAGTATTGATGTAAAAACCAACATGTGGACCAATGGAATTGAATTGAAGACCCTGACATTAATTCACACACCTATGAACACATGACTTTTGACAAAGAAGCCAAAACTGTATAATGAAAAAAATTTTTTTCAACAAATAGTGACGGCATAACTGAATGTCAACATGAAAATAGATACCTATCTATCACCATGCACAAAACTCAAGTCCAAGTGGATCAAATACCTCAACATAAATGCAGTTACACTGTACCTGATAGAAGAGGAAGTAGGAAGTAGCTTAGAATGCATTGGCTCAGGTGACCACTTCCTAAATATAATACCAGTAGCACAGACACTGAGAGCAATAACTAATAAATGGGACTTCTTGAAAATGAGAAGCTTCTATAAGAGAAAGGACATGGTAAATAAGACACAATGTCAGCCTACAGAATGGGAAAAGATATTCACCAACCCCACATCTGACAGAGGGCTGATCTCCAAAATATATAAAGGACTCAAGAAACTAGACATCAAAATACTAAAAAAATCCTATTAAAATATGGGCTATAGAGCTAAACAGAGAATCTCAACAGAAGAAACTCAAATAGCTGAAAGACAATTAAGGAATTCCTGAAATCCTTAGACAAGAGGGAAATGCAAATCAAAATGACTCTGAGATACGATCTTACACCTGTCAGAATGACTGTGATCAAAAACGCTGATGACAGCTTATGCTGGAGAGGATGTGGAGCAAGGGGAACACTCCTCCACTGTTGGTGGGAGTGCAAATTTGTATAGCCACTTTGGAAATCAAAATGGTGATTTCTCAGAAAATTGGAAATAAATCTACTTCAATCAATCATATACCCAAGGGATGCTCAATTATTCCACAGAGACACTTGCTCAACTATGTTCATAGCAACATTATTTGTAATAGTCAGAACCTGGGAACAACTTAGATGCCCCTTGACTGAAAAATGGATGAAGAAAATGTGGTACATATACACAGTGAAGTATTACTCAGCAGTAAAAAACAGTGACATCATGAAATTTTCAGGCAAATGGATGGAACTAGAAAATATCACCCTGAGTGAGGTAACCCAGACTCAAAAAGACAAACATGGTATGTGTTCACTCACAAGTGGATACTAGATGTAATGTAAAGCAAAGGTTAACCAGACTGCAAAACATAGCACCAGAGAAGGGAGCTAACAAAGAGGACCCAAAGAGGGACACATGGATCACCCTAAGAAGGGGAAATAGATGAGATCTACATGAACAAACTGGGGGTGAGGGGAGCAATGGAGGGTAAGGAATAGGGGATGAGAACATATGGGAACAGGATGGTCAAACTGGAACAGGGATGGAGGGACTGAGTGAGAGAGCAATGAAAGATACCTTGATAGAGGGAGATTTCCTGAGGATAGGGAGAAATTGGGTGCTAGGAAAGTTCCCAGAAATCCACAAGGATGACCCCAACTCATACTACTAGCAATAGAGAAGAGGGTGCCTGAACTGGTCTACTCTGGTAATCAGATTGGTGAGTACCCTAACTGTCATTCTAGAGTCTTCATGCAGTAACTGATGGAAGCAGATCCAGAGATCTACAGTCAAGCACTAGGCTGAGCTCCAAGAGTCCAGTTGAAGAGAAGAAAGAGGGATTCTATGAGCAAGGGGCATCAAGACCATGATGGGGAAATGTACAGAGACAATCAAACCAAGCTTGTAGGAACTCACAAACCTTAGACCAACAGTTGTGGAGCCGGTATGGGACTGGACTAGGCTCTCTGTGTATGGGAGACAATTGTATAGCTTAGCCCCTGTTTAAGGGGCCCCTGGTAGTAGGATCAGGATCTATTTATTATCCCTGGTGCATGAGTAGGATTTTTGGAGCCCACCATCTATGGTGTGACACCTTGTACAGCCTTGATACAGGGGGAGGGGCTTGGACCTGCCTCAACTAAATGTACCAGACTCTGCTGACTTCCCATGGGAAGCCTTACATTTTCAGAGGGAGGACTGGAAGGTGGGTTGGGAAGAGGGAAATTTGGAGGGGTGGAAGGAGGGAAGAGAGGGGGATCTGTGATAGGTATGTAAAATGAATAAAAAATTTCTTAATAAAAAAAGAGAAACTTTATAAATGTTTATTTTTTTAAATAGACAATTTTTAATTTAGTCATGCATGTTTTCAAGAAGCAAAAAAAGAAAAAATCTAAATCAAGCAGAAGAGTACATGCATATATACATACATATATTCACATACACACATGCATGCACACACACACATATGTAAACACATATACATGTCCAGAAGTCAATGAAGCTTAAAATAAAAAAGAGACCAAATTAATGTAACCAATAACTTGTTTTTTCACTATGCGATAGAGACAAAAACAAAAAAAAAACAAAGAAAAATTGAGAAAAGTTACAAACTGTCAATATAATAAATGGAAATGTGGTGTCATGGATTCATGGATGTTAATAGAAGAATAAGGAATTTTATGAACAGCTCTCTGCATATTAATTCAATTACTTAAATGAGTGGGATCAGTCCATTGAAAAATAAAAACCACCAGCTCAAGTTCACAGAGGTTTAGTCCTAAGGGCAAACAAACCCAAGACAAGTGTGGTTTGCTACACAAATGCACCTGTTTGCCAAATTAGTCGTCAATAGGTATGTATGTATGTATGTATGTATATATATACATGTATGTACATATAGAAATGTATATCTGTATTCATACATACATATATACATATCATGCACTTGTATGTTATACCTAAGTGCACATGTATGTACATATATAAGTGTATGTGTGCATACATACATATAAATATATACAGAAATTTTCTCTTTGTTTTGTAAACATATATACAAATATGAATGTACATCTTGTTACCTACCATCCATGATTTTTAGTGCTCATTCAGGGATTGTTTGAACAACTTGTTCTATCATTTAATGTTATCATAACTGTTTAATAATTGCACAGCTGGTTTGGTTCTGCTGTGGATTTTTAAACTGACAATATCAGACTCAGTGTCAACTCTATGTGTAAAACTTGGAGTTAATACGGAGTCTTGAGCATATTGAACAAAGGAGTTTATATTATTGAATTTTTTAAATGTTCTTGGTACAAATCCCTTCGTGGTCTTTCATAAATATTAAACGTACTTCCGTTTCACCTATAATAAGTTGTAAAAGTTATTCTGTAATTGAGTTGCTTCATCAGATGCAGTACTGCTCGGGATATAATGAGAAGAAATGTTTCATCCTCAGATTATTTTGTTCACAGTCATATGGAACTGATTTTCTTATGCTCTATGTAGCTTTCTTGTGCTCTTACAGTGTTTTCTTGGAGAGAGGTCTTATTTACATATTTTTATGAGTGGATGTGCCAAAATAACGTCAAAACATTAAGAACAAAGTGAAAAGGCAAAAGATGAGCACAGAATATTTGAGAGTGAGTAAATGGAATTAATATAAAGTATTCTTACAAATCAGTGAGAAAATGGTGTACCAGGTAACAGGGCCAAGGCTATCAATAGCCTATTTTCACAAGAATGAAAACAGTGTATAAAGAAAGAGATGTGAATGCTCGACAGGAAATATTTTAACACCAGTTCTCTTTCCCTTTTTCAAAATCCTTAATATTTTGGACTTCACCATCTTGAAATAAAATAGAAATTTGCTTTGATTTGAATATTTTGTTTTTGTTTATTCATTTGACTCTTTAATCTGTATGAAGTTTATTTTCCTGCATGTAAATTGGGGTTTGGGGTTTCTAAATTACATGGTTAGAGGCTTTTTTCCCTTATTTACAATGACCTTATTATTATCAATGTGCTTAGCCATCAAATAGACAGTATGCAAATGAGAGCAGGTGCATGGAAGTCAATGCTCTTTGAATTTATTTTAGCATCTGCACTGTAATCACAGACCCAGGGTAATCCACTTAACTCTTATTTGTAAAAATTGGATAAAAGAGAACTCACTATAGTAATAAATTAACTCATTTGGGCCCCATAAATAATCAGCACAATTTTTAGCCCATAGAATCTAATTATGGTGGCAAAAACTAGGTCCTAAATATCTGCCTTTATAGTCCAACTCAATCCCTTATCAGCTGTGTAACCTCAGATAAGACAGTTATATTCCAGAGTCTCCAGTTTCTCACCTGTGATATGTAATTTACATAACTTTCCATGGTGTTCATCAGGTATACTGACATTACGCGATCTCACACATCCTTCCCAGAAACAAAAATTTTATTGTCACTTTTTGGTTTTGCCAATGTAACAGATAAAAATAGATACCCTCCTGGTTGTTAGGACTAACAGATAGTGTACTATCTATTTAGCATCTTTTCTCATCAATTGTCTGTTAAGAAAACATTATAATTTTCCCTTTGGTTGCTTCTTTCTCTGTCTTTTTTTTAAATGTTTCTTTTAGGGAGAATAGGAAAGAAAAATGTTCTCATATCAGTCTTCATTCACATGAATTTGGAAATCATGCCCAAAAACCAAGGGTAAAGTAAGTTTGCCTATTATTTTAGGTCATCGCCATTCCAATAATTTCCATGAATATAAATGTGACTGTTGTCCCTGAACTTTTTCAGTCATCCAGTTTATTGCAGTTGCACAAACTAGAAATTATTACTGCAAAACCCCGTGACACCTGCAGAGGTGTCCATAAGTAAAACTTGCACGGTATGCACAGTATCAAGTCAGTCACTACTGAAACAGGAGCTTCAAGTTGACAAGAACCCCAGCTGAGGCATATATAGATTGAGAAACACCAATAGAGATAAAATCTCACACGAAGAAGCACCCAGCTCTCTAATGCATGCTGGCTCTTTCAATGTGATATGGATAACGAACAGTTCCCTAGTCTATAATCTGAGGTTCTTTCCAATTCATGTTATGTTCACCATATGCTTAAGTTTTTAATCTGTTTAAGAATGTCTATCTTATTCCGTATGAATTCTGAGAGTCTTGGCTCCCTTAGAAGGGGCACACTACTCAAACTCATACAAATATTTTTTCTATATTTTCTTCTAATATTTTCATTTTAAAACTCCACACATTTTTATAAGAAATGAAACATAATAAGCCTTAAGTGGTTTAAATGTATAGCTAGTTTACTGCTCATAATAGGATATATTATAATTAGCTTTTAAAAAATATCTGGGGTTCCTTGGACTATTGCAGTGTATTTTTTCCAAATGCTTTAGAGTCATTTCAGCCAAGAGTCTAGAGCCTTATTTGGGGTAACCACTAAAATGAGGTAGAATATTTGTATGTGTGTGTTTGTGCTTGTGTGTATGTATATGTGGGAGGGGGTCTGTGTTATGTGTGTGGTGCAAGCATATAATTGTGGAGTGTGCACATTTCTGTGTGCTTATGCAGAAGACAGAGTAGGACATTAGATGGTTTTCTCTGTACCTTTCTGCCTTGGGACAGGCTCTCGCACTCATCCACATGCTAGGCTTACTGATCAGGGACTCCTGGGATCTGTCTGCCTCTGTCCTCCAGTGCTTGGTTTATAAGCACACACAGCAGTGGCTCACTTTTTGAGTGACTGCTGGGGATCCAAATCCTCATGCTTGAAGGGCATCTATGTCAATGAAAATATATTGTGAAAGTTACTCACTGGGAATTAGAAAATAAATGGTCTAAATGCTGCATGATATTAGCAGATAGGTCTGTTTTTGTGTTTAGAGTGAGATATAAGGTAAATATGATAAAGTATTATAATAGTCACTAAAATAATATTGCATAACCTACATTACTCTTTCCAGACACAAATTTACTCTACTTCTTGTCTAGTCACACTTGAAATGCCATATTGTCTGGGAGATTTGTGTCCTGACACCTGACAGTTTTTGTACCATATATGTTTGAAATATATCTATTGTTAATAATAATGTATTGTGATATTTAAGTCCTAGATTATGGACTACACTTGCTGGTTTCAAGTCTTAGCTCTACTATTTAACATGTCAATGGTCAGTCAGTTAAGCCCTCCAATTTATTCTCCTCACCTATAAAATAAACATAATAATCTCTACATTATAGTGTGATATGATAAGAAGGATGAAGCCAAGTAAGATGTTCAAAGTGCTCCTGGGAATCTGGCATGAGCTCATGTGCTGGAGAGGTTATCTTATAACACTACTGGTTGTTTTTATTTAAGCTAGGTCAAGACAAAACAGTTATTTAATATGAAGAAGAGGGACATAGTTGGAGAGACCCTGTGTTAGAAATTAGTGGAATCAGATTCTCCTTTCCCTTTGGGGTAAATTCAGATAAAAGTGGAAAGAGATGAATGCATTTCCCATCATCAGCTTCTCTACCATTCTGCCCAAGGCACTAACATTCTTTTAGGTGTCTTTTCCCTCTGCTCTGATTGCCATTTCCTTGTGAAAAACAGACACCTATGCATGGATATCACATTCAAACAAGTCCCTTATACTTGGTTTGTTGCTTAGCAAACACATTTGGGTATTCTGAACGTCTTCACATATACTGCACAGTCACCAGTGAAGCTTCGGCAAAAAAGCAAACAAGGGATTTATTGGGAAAATGAGCGTGGCGTTTTATAACGAGAGGCAAAGTCTTCCTGTGAGTTTAACATCTTGTCTTGTTAATATCTTTCCTCTCCTTCCACTCCATCATAATAAAGCTTTTACTGGGGGGTGGGGGGACTAACACCAACAAAAGATGGCTGCTTTTAAGTGAAGCAGGACTCAGTGACAGTGAGTGTCATCAAACTGGCTGGTGTGTTTTATGTCCAGCTGCTCCTCCCACTGCCATCTCAGTGTTGCCGAAATAAATATCGGCTACTGAAGCCATCTGAAAGTACATAAGCAGCCACATAAATCTGACTGTGACTATGTAATCCATGTCTTTATAGAGGAAAAAGACGAGCTCTTAATATATATATATATATATATATATATATATATATATATATATATATATGTATATGTATATACTGCTGGCAATATCTTCAGATTTCTGAGGGAGACTGTAGTAACAAATCTGAAAATAGTTTCGTAACTATATTTAAAGTTTGAAATTGCACCCACTTTTGTTTCATTTCCCAGTAGTTATTGTGAAGATTGTTCCATTATTTCTCAAGTTATAAAGTCATTTTGCTGAAAAAATTTCACAGCACTTCATTGGCATGAGATAAAACTGCACTTTGCTTACAACCAAACGAAGTAACATTTTTACCATCAAAACTCATTATTACTTTCTTGCCTAAAACTGTGGAAGAAATCAGAGTATATATTTTCCCCTTTAAAAATGAAACTTGTCCCTTAGGTATACATGGAATGTTCGCATCGGATTTCTCAGGCAGAACACTTCAATTGCAGTATCCAAACCCAGTGGGGAGATAGATTATGTAATTAAAAAAAAATCTAAGGCAGAAGTACTCTACGATGAATCCCAAATACAAAATAACAAGTTAAAAATATTATGCTCATTTAGTGATCATAAATCCACCTTTTGACACAGTATATGCTTTCATAGAAATAAAAGTAAAAAAAAAAAGATTTCTCACAATGCACTTAATAATGTAAGCAGTATGTTAACAAACTGAAAAGAACAATATCATTGTTTTCAGTCTTCAGATTCGGTGCAGTTTGTTACATGTTGTATACCAGGAGTCTAAAAGACCTGGCAACAAATAAATAACAAATAAATAAATAAATCTAAAGCATGTTTAGATTTAGATAGCTTTATTCTTGGGTCCCAGAGACACGTGTAGGTACAGACAATTTCTCCAAGAACAATGATGTTATGGAACTGTGTTTTTATTTTTTTCTTTATCCAGTTTATCTTTTTTAACTATTTCTTTTTTCTGATTAGCTTCTAGCTCTGCAGTTCCAGCTGTTTCATTCTGTAAGTCTCGAGCCCTATCACTGGGGATTTCTGTGTAATTGCCCATAATACGTACCACATTATCCATTTCAGGAACTGTGCTGAAAGACAGCAGCAATAAGGGGGTTTCTAAAGGCAGTCTGGCTTACGCTAATGGACCTAACAGGAAGGAAATGCAATTTGAAAGAAGCTGATGCATATGTTCTATTGCCGAATATAATGTTTGATTTAATTATTAACTGTCAGTGATGGAGAGGCAGATCCTGTTTGGGTCTGCGTAGACTGTGGTGCCTTGCATTCAAAGAAAATAAATGACGAAAGTTTCGTCTATCAATCCAGAACTTAACAAAAGAATATGATCCTTCTTTCTACCCACAAATCATAGTTTTCTCAATTACCTTTACTTTAGACATAAATTGAGCAATATTTACTTCTCAGTGTTCATTTTCAGAATATACCAGCGAATTCCCCTTTTTTCCATCTCTTTCCCCCTTGCTTCCTTCCCTTGCTCCCCCTCTTTCCTTCCCTTTTTCCTCCCTTTCTCTCTCCCTTTCTGTCACTGTCTCTCTCTCTCCCACCACCTGTGTCTCCCCTTTCTGTCTGTCTTTCTTTATGTGTCTTTATCCCTTCCTTCCTTCCTTCCTTCCTTCCTTCCTTCCTTCCTTCCTTCCTCCCTCCCTCCCTCCCTCCCTCCCTCCCTCCCTCCCTCTCTCTCTCTCTTTCTTTCTTTCCTCTACTTCTTATCACTGTCTCACATGGCAATTGCCTTTGAATTTTCCCACATTAAAGTCTTGCTCCTGGATTGGGTAACTTTCTAAATACCCCTCGAAATTGACGATTCTGTTATGTGCTGAGTGACAGGAAGCATTTCGGAGAAGAAGAAAGCTGCAATGCATCCTTGTGTCTGCCTTCCTCTTTTTCTCAGAAGGAGTGATTTGGCACTAAGATCCTGCTCGTGTCTTTTAACTGGCATTTTGTGACTCCTGGTAACATGCTTCCTCCTTTTAGAGGCCCACAATTGTGCATGAAGGCAGAAAGATGTAAAGGACAAATTCACTAGAAAGCCAACATACTAGAATGCCTTTGCTAAGTTACTTTAAGCCTATGTTGGAAGAAAATCACCTAATATACACAAAGAAATAGGCATCAGCCTACTGAATTTGCAAGGGAGTTCAGTGTATGAAATGCTCTGTTGGGTCAGTCAGCTGGAAAAGGAAGGCTTAGCACTCTATGTAAACAGAATAATGGAGCTGTGTAATTTTAGTTGTGCGTTTTACATCTATCTGGTGAGATTATTATCTTTGACACTAGCCTGGGCAGATGCATAACAGGGGCTGAAATTAAACAATAGCGATGATATTTGGAGCTCATCCAAAATGTTCTCTATTGTTTATGTAAGTGACTCCAACATCATTATTTGATCCATGATTTCTCATTTTTATTACACATATGTTCTTCCATATAACAGCATAAAGCATCAACTCAATGGGAGGCATTTTTCTTTATGATTTCAAAAGGAATTGTTTATTTTTGTCATGAGGATAATAGAAAGCAATGAAGCTTCCTGGAAATGCACAACCACAATTCAAATGTCTAATTGATTTAGACAGATTAAAGAAAAAAACATAAGGCCAATCTATATCCTGTTCTAACAGTGCACATGTCTTCTTTGAGAGCCTCACTCTCTTTCTAGGCTAAGGGTTTTGCTACTTTAGTTATAAATGACTGGAATCTGGACACTGAGCAATTAATAACAAACTGAAAACACTTAATTCTAATGTCCTCGATTCTAAGGAATTTAAAAGAACATATTCTGTTCATAGAAATGCCTAGTAATAATCGTCTTTAATGAACTTTAAGGTGTTAGAAAGCTCACTTCTGGGAAGCATATTGATTACAATTCATAAATGATACTGTCATTTAGATCAAGCTGAAAGACAGTCACCCTTTCAGTTTTTCTCCCAGACTGTGTAGTTACATAAGTTTAATACATTCTCAAAGACAACTTTAAGGCAACTGAGGTCTTCCTACAATTGACCTGCATAATATTTTAAATAGTTTGTCATGTAACTTAAAACAAATTACACTTACATGTGGAAAGCATTTTGAGCTTTACTTTTTTTTTTTAGCTTTAATTTTCTTTATTTTTATTACGGAAAATTTTGTTCATTTTACATACCAATCACAGATTCCCCTCTTCCCTCCTCCTACCCCTCCAGTCCTCCCTGCCCCATCCTACCCTCCATTTCCTCCTACAAGAAGGTAAGGTCTCCCATTGGGAATCAGCAGAGCCTGGTACATTCAGTAGAGGTAGGTCCAAGTCCCTGCCTGTGCCTCAAGGCTATGCCAGTGTCCCACCATAGGTATTGGCTCCAAAAAGCCAGCTCATGCAACAGTGATGGATTTTGATCCTACTGCCAGGGGGCCCCTTAAGCAGATCAAGTCACACAACTATCTTGCTGTGCAGAGGGCCTAGTCCAGTCCCATGGAGGCTCCGCAGGTGTTGGTCTAAATTTCTTGAGTTCCCACTAGTTTGGTTTAGTTGTCTCTGTAGGTTTCCCTATCACGATCTTGATGACCCTTGCTCATAGAATCCCTCTTCCTTTTCTTCGACTGGACTCCTGGTGCTTGCCCTGGCCTTTGTCTGTGGATCTCTGCATCTGCTTTCATCAGTTACTGGAGAAAGGCACTATGATATCAGTTAGGGTATTCACCAATCTGATTACTGGGGTAAGCAAGTTCAGGCACCCTCTTCACCATTGCCAGTAGTCTAAGCTGGGTCATCCTTGTGGATTCTTGGAAACTTCCCTAGCACCAGCTTTTTCCCCATCCCCATGGTGTCTCCCTCGATCATGGTGTCTTGGATTGTTCTCCCATTCGGTGAGCACATATACTAAAAAATTGGAATGATAAAGAGAAGATTAGAATGGCCCCTGAGCTTTACTTCTAATGACCAATTATTTCAGATTTCTACTTATAGGCAACCTTAATTTTCAAGTGATGGAAGTCTTAATAATTTAAATGTACAAAGGAAAACACCCACATGCACTGTGTCCTGCCTCTCCTTTGCAACATCCAAAAATATTATTCATATGGTATCTGGCTTATTCTGTTGCAAAGTGGGAAGTGGCTTCCTATTTCAAAGTTATCTGTCCAGTGTAAACACACAATTGTTGAAAAACCACCACAGAATGTTTAGCATTTCAAAGCTATTTAAAATGAGATTGGGGTTTAGAGAGATGATTCAGTAGTTAAAGCACTTGCCTAGCAAGCTTGAAAACTGGGATTCAAATCCCCTCACACCTACATAAAAGTCAAGTAGGTGTGGCAGCCAAACTGTTGTTCAAGAGTTTGGATAGTAAAGACAGGGTATTCTGAGGCAACTGGCTAGCTAGACTATCTAGAATGGGTCAGTTATTGATCCAAGCAAAAACCCTGCCTAGTAAATAATAGGGAAGAACAATGGAGGAAGACATCCAGCATCAACATGTGGTATCCATACTCATGAGCACATGCATAAATACACACTACACACACATATACATGCAAAGAAAAATATATATTTTAGAGGCTGGAAGAGTGTACTATATGTGGCTAAAGACATTTGGGTATGGGGTGGACACAAACCTTTGAACTGATGATAAGATATTCAGCAAACAGTAAGAGATCTATTTTTAAATACAGTGCAAATAAGTGCAGGAGCATATTCGTTTCTAATCTTGGTTCCTCCAAGCAGCCACACTGGTGCTCTAGCTGCATGCTAGTTGAAATGAATAGTCTATAGAACTCATCTGTACACTGACATTTCAGAAGAGATTGTCCAACATATTCTCAAATGGAGAATCTTAGCAAATAGACCTATTTTCTTCTGTCTTACTGAGAACCAAGTGATATCCTTTACATGTGGAGAAAACCACAGGGAGCAGCCATGGAGTGGGAGGCAGCTATGGGTGGGGAGACAGCAGCCATGGGGCAGGGGACTACAGACAGTGGCTAACAAGTTGACTGAATTGAAGACTACTTTGTAGAAGTTTCTAGGTCACCAGGATGAGTAAATTGTGCTCTGACAGCAGGATCTGCTCTCCGGTAAGGCAGAGGTCAGGGGTCCCTGGAAAGAATGCAGGAGAAGGAGATGTTTATGCAGAATTTGTTCATTTGGCTCGCCCCCTTTTGTTCTGTTCTCTTCCTTTTCATTTTAATTCCTCCCTTCTTCCTCCTCAGGGACTCTTCTGCTCTTCTCCTTTCTCTTAAAATAAGAGCTGAATTTGAGTTGATGGGATTTTCAGAATACAAAATATGGTAAGTTGGATTAATTAGAATATTTCAGAGAAAGCTCCCTGCTTTCAGTTAGCCTCTTGACAAAAATAAATGCAAATTCTTTCAGGACTCCTAAACTCCAGTCACATTTTCTGGATGCATTTCTATAGGTGCTAGACAAGTAGAGTGGCTTAACGAAGAAGGAAAGAAAAGGGAAAAAATAAATAAATAAGCAGATTTGCCGAAAACTGTATTCTCGGTTCCTAAAATGTATTCAGTTCTGAATTTTAACTCAGTCCACCTGCATAAAACACTAATACAATAATTTGTCCAAAAGATATATCCTGTGTTTATACATCTTTAATATTAAAGTGAATTACCTTGGCTTTTCATATTGTATTTCCTACCAACTTACATTTTACAGTTAAAAAAAATTGTCCATAAGAGACATAACTGCACTTTAATTTCATGAATGTAAATTGAGGATTCTGTCTCTCATCTTATTTATTATCCAAGAAAGCAGTTCAGTGGGAACAAGAAGCCATGGCTGCTCACCTTCCTCCCGAAGTCATGTCCAGCTGGACGCCAGTTAAATTCATGTTCTGTCTTTTTACTGACTGACAGGTTGATGGACGGAACAATAAGAGCTAGAGTTCAACAACACTTGCCAGATTTATCCAAGCCCACTACTGATGATTCTTAAATTTTAAACACTCTGTGTTCTAGCTAATATTAGTGTTTCCTCCATAGGAAGATTACACATTTAATAAAAACATGAATTACAGAAGCATCATCTAAGTATCTAAAGTCCTCTGGAAAATCACTTTACCTGCATGAGGATAATCTCAGGGGCTGGGAATATAAGTCAGTGGCAGAGTACTTGCTTAATATGTGAAAGATCCTGGGTTCAATCCCTAGCAATCAATAGTAATAGTGATGAAGATGATGATGATATATTTGAAGAATGTATAATAAAAGATATCCCAGATAGAAAGCTCTCATTCACTATTTCTTCCCATTTACCTGTAACCATTGACTTTACCCACCTGATGTTGTCTCCTGCTTCATGGTTCTATTTTAATGATGCAAAGTCCGGAAAACCTTCTCAATATAACCCTAATGGGTAATCAATAACTTCATCCACATCTTTAAAATTTTAATTAATATTCTAAGATCTAATAAGATAGGAGAAGTGGCAAGAATTGTTTAGCTGATCTTACAACACCCAAGAAACATCCTTCAATTAAGAAGATTCAGAAGAATAAAAACAGAGTCTTCTATACCACAATGGAAGATGATCACCAAGCTTTTGAATGGTTTAAAACCATTTTTTCAGGAAAAAAAAGTGAGGGATAAAACATGACAAGCATTTTCATTTTACTAGTTTCATCTTCAAAATATCCCATGATCATCCCTTCACTCAAATGTGCAGAGACTTGAAATGTGCGTGCTTCCAGCTGGCAGTACAGGCGAATCTTCCCCACCAGGTTTTATGGGGGCTGCTGTCTTGACTGCCCCTTCCGCACAACTTTCAGGCTGTGCTGCAACTGTGCACATAGCACAGCTCTGACCCTGGTAACCAGGTGTGTTTCCAGAGAGTTCTAGCCTGTGTCGCTACCTTGCGAGGGGAGAGTTGCCTGTGTTATTCGTCAGCAGATGGAACTGACTTATAGGAACATATCTGTAAGTACAGTAGTATTGATTGGTCTGTCTTTCTTGAAAGTAGAGGAAACAAAAGTGACAGTATGAGAGCTCAATTTTTACACACCACGGTTTCTTGCTTTTGTATGAAGAGCTGAAGTTACTGCAGTATTAAGGCAGTATTAAGCTCTCTTGGGATTTGTTAAAAGGTTCCCACAAGTATATTTTGTAAGTGAACAAGTTCCATATGAGAAAACTTGTGAAATAAGTCTGCTTACTTCTTTTAACCATGTCGATTCATATAAATTAATTTGGAGAGGGAGGAACTCAAACCAAGTCATTTGCTTTGAAATAGCGAAATAGTCTTTGGCTGAATGACTTAACTCCCACAACTCAAAAAAGCTTTATCAACTTCCCATCAGCCAATTTAAGTAAAATGTAAGAAAAATAGAAAAACAATAAGCATCCAGAGATCCGTGGAGTCTGCATGGTATAAGAAAATTTGTGTTATTTGGTGCTTCAAAGAAGAAAAAGAAAAAAAAAGAATGATTTACATGTCTCCGAGAAAGGAAAAACATATCTTGGAGTCATCCTTTCTACTTCACATGGTGAGCAGAGCTTATGGAACGAATGACCTTTAGGCGATTATTGTTTATGATCACTCAGTGCATGCCAAGAGTAGAAGGAGAGAATATTCCAATTTATTTCAAAGGTTACACATCAAAATTGGATATGCAGTGCAACTACATTATCATATGGTCTAACTTTTACATAAAGAGTGGGAGCTGAATCATGACCATTGTTTCCCTTCAACGCAGCGTGTTTTGATTTCTACTCTGTGAAACACGTTCCATCTGATTCCCGAAATGGAATGTAGTACCACAATGCAAATGAGGCAGGGAGGGAACGTGCTTGTTTGTGCTGCTCTTGTTTTCCCAACTGAGAAGTCTGATTCAAGTATGAGAGATCTGTGGGGTTATTTCTTTGGTGTCTCATCCCAAAACAAGGAGATTTCATTTCAATTTTCAGTCTTTTTAAACCTAAAGAACATTGTCATCTCCCAGTGTGCTGTGGTGGTTGAAGCAACAATACAGCCATCACATGGACCGCGGCAAGAGAGAATTCTCCTTCTAGGAAGGGAAAGAAAATTGACCAGTGGGGACATATTAGTTGTTTTCCCCCTACCCCTGTCCTTAAAGGTCTTCTAGGGAGAGGTTACTTACTACATTTTGCTGTCTTCAGTTATCCTGGACATACAACTTCACACTCTAGTTCAGGAAGCCTTTCCATCCCCTGTCTATCACTTCGCACAGAGTGAAAGCACAGCCAGGAACACTTCCTTTTGCACCCCATCTCTTTCTCAGCTGCCAAATTCATTTGTCAGAGAAACTCCAGGGCAGGGTGGTCACAACTAACCTCATTCCTTGCTGCTTGGAAAAGGAGGCGATTTTTCTCACAGGGTGGGATAGCAGTTATTTCAACCAGCATATCCATCGGCAAATATATGCTTAATGTCTACCGAACCTTCAGGAGCTGTGAGAGCCTGAGTTCAACCCTGTAATCACCGTATCATAGCAGATATGGAGCAGCCACCTTCTCCTCCTTCATTCCTATCTGCTCCTAAATCCACCCATGAAACGGCAGATGTGGCACAATAGCACGGTCTATAGCTCCTTGGGAAATGCTAGGCTGCGGGGTGAGAACAGAAACGGCTTTCCCTCTGAAACTGGGAATTTCAAATGAGAGCTCTGAATGCTTAAACCACAAATGCATTTCAAACAGGTCGCACAGAAGAGTACTGCACACCATCTCCTGGCATCAGAGTCCCTTTAAATAAGAGAATCTGAATAGCCCCTGCCGCTTTGAAGCGGCCTCTGATCTCCATGCCTCTAATGCCTGCTCTCCTGTGTACTTGTATGGGTTCCCCAGGTAACTGACAACATGGCTTCCTGGAACCTTCAAAGCCAAACTTTCTGCCTCGTCTGATCGAAGGGAATTTAAAGGATGACAACAATGAGGTCTGCACAGCACTGGATACTGGATGCGGAAGCAAACAAGCCTGAAAGAATTGGTACAGAAACAGGAAGTTCTATCCACACAGGAGAAAGTCCAGGTAGATAGACTGTGTGTCTCTGCCAGTGTGCCTCCTCCAAGTTTATAGGCTTGTCCCTCAACTGGCAGACAGACACATTACAGTAAAAGACACTTAGATTGTTCATTCTTTTATTTATCTTTTCTCTGTGTGTACATTTGTGTGTGTTAATATGTATACATGCTGTGTATGGAGGCTGGACAATAAAGTCGGGTGTTGATTAATGAAGTTTTCTTTGCTTGGGACAGGGTCTCTTATTTTTCTACCTACTTATCAGTCTAGCTAGCCCACAAGTTCTACAGAAATTCTCCAGTTTCTGCTTCCCATTGTTTCGTTCCGGATCCAGATCTGGCTTTAATGTGGGTCCTGAAGATTCGAACTTAGGTCCTCACGTTTGTACCACAAGCAGCTTTGCCTACTGAACCATTGCTCCTGATTTGGGTTGTTCATTCAATAGCTGGAAAGGAAGAATGAGTGAGTCCGAGTCACTTGTGTCTCTAGCTCCAGGACAATGACTTCTCTGGCCTCCACACATGGACACACACACATGGACACACACACACACACACACACACACACACACACACACACAAATAATAAACAAACAAATAAATAAATAAATACCTTTGGAAAGAAAGACAAAGACTGTTCTTTCAGACTGATTTTAGCACTCTGTCTCATATTACACGAACTCTCAGTTTATGTTTTTCTTCATTCATCCTCTCAATGCTGAAGACATAGATTAATGATTTGAGGCTCAAAAATGTTAAGTCACTTGGCCTAGATTAGAACCAATAAGCAAGAACTGAAAGACAAGGGACTTTGAATCCCCACTTATGACAGATGTCACAGAGGAAAATAAATGTCGTGACAGACTGTCATAGAAGCCAAATAGTAGGATAAGTAAAGGAAGGAGGAACAAGCGAAGGAGATCTGAGAAGAATGTGTAGAGAAAGCCATCTGAAACAGGGCTTGAAGAATGGTTGGATGCTGACCCAAAATGGAAAGAAAGTTTATAATGAGGATGGGAGGCCATGACATTGAAGAACATGGCATAAATACTACATGCTAACAGAGTATGCCATTACATACATAACCCATACATGTACATCTGATATGAAAGTATAATCAAAACTATCCAGGGAAATCAAGGGACTAATGGGAGTAGGTGTAGGTGAGGTGAGATAGGGAATAGGACGTGAGGGAGCAATAGGCCCCAAATACCTTATATCCTTGTATGAAAGTGTCCCTAAGAAAGCTAGAACCTTGTACAATGGGGAGAAATGACCAAACGGCACAAGTGAAGGAGCTAAGAAAAATGTGGATTGAGTCCTGAAGGCAAGGAGAAGATAAGTTCAGAGTGGAAGTGTCACAGATAGACTGGATATGTGGCTTGGTGGCAAATTATGAAGGCCTTTGAGCCCTACACAAGAAGTTTGACATGCATGGGGGCAGCCAAGGGCAGGATGGAATGCTCATCAGAATTGGCAGATGAGGTCAGGCTAGGATTTAGGTTGATTTTTACATCGCTATCAGGAAGCTGGAGAATGCAAATGGATGGAGCAAAGATTACTGTCCCTGAAATGCCTTCTAGTCTTGGGGTAAAACAGCCCCATCTCAGCTGGAGCATATGGTAAGATGGTGATACAGCTCAGTAATATAGAAGGCCATGGGTTTTATCCCAGCATTGCAAGGAAACAAATTCTCAGGATGAGAGACTGTGAAGAATAGGAGATAAACAGTAAAGATTTGCCACAAGAGAGCTGTCCTCATCACCAGGCAATCTACTCTGTACACAGATCAAAGCTAGTATAGGCAAGGCTGTAGAAGCATGGTGCTTACAGCAAGCTGGTGAGTAAGACCCCCTGGCCAGTTTCTGCACACAAAATACAGGACCATGGAAGCCTCCTTTCTGCCTCTGTGTGTGTATTGCTACAGGCTTTGCACACAAGTACACCAGGAAGCCTGCCTCCTCAGGTGCTCAGAGCATCTGCTCCTGTTACTTCTGCCTCCACCACTTCATGTCACTGGTGCTCAGATGCCCAGATATATCTTCTCACTGCTTTAGGGCTTCTCCTAAATTTCTTTCAGCTCACCTAGGCTCTAGAAATCAGTACTGTACATCCTTCAACAGCAGTGCTATGATCCAAGAGAAGTAAACTGGAACTGACACTATCCTCTTAGAGTTCTAGGGACTCTTTTAGAATGTGTACTACTTCAGATATCTATATTTATATCTATATCTACATCAATATCTATATCATCTATACCTATAATATATGCATAGCTGAAAATGTATATAGAGAGATCCATCCTACTATTTCATGCAACAGTTCTTTGTTTACCTCCCAGCCTCTCTATGGTGAATTATGGACATGGCATCTGTTAATCCACTTCACAGAAAAGAACCTAAACTGTGGAGTGGTTTGGTGGCATGTCACCCTGTGTACCAGTCCTCAGGAAAATCAGTGGACACATTTCTATCTCCCTCAAGAAGTTTTCCTACTTTGATGCCACTTCAAGGGGAGAGATTTCCCTGTTTTGAAATCTACAATCCTGCCTTCTCTTATACTCCTGTGTTCTTGATCTTAGTAATTTCCAAACTGTTGCTGAGGACAAGCCAGAATCCAAAATGCTGTTTCACAATTTACAGAGCAACTCCTGAGCAATGAAAACCGAACTGCCAGAGAACCTGTTCTTCCCTTTGCCTTATTTTATACTTGGAAGTTCTAAGGACAAACATATCCTTTTAAAGACTGGAAAGCACTGTTTCCAGATATGCTGTTCCTTTAAGTAGGCTAGAGTGAAATATACGTGACTCAGCTACTCTGCAGTTAAGAGTATAACAAAGAAATGATTTCTCATCAAGGGAAGTGCAGCCCATTGTACCCTTGAAATAATTTGAGTTGGGAGCTTAAAAAATACTATCTAGCCTTAACCTTCTTTGACTAAAGAATCTCAAATCACAGTATTTATCACCATTTTGTCTAGGAACCTATCATTTTGTGATTTCACATTTTGCCACAAAGATAACACCACAACCAGCTAATTCTCACCTTAGATCTGAATGAAGGCTTTCGTATTGGGAGTGGGAAGAGTTAAAAATCTAAAGAATGCCAGAGTGCTTCCGCTGATGTGTATAGAAAGATGTGTAGTCAGTTTCTAGATTCTGAGGCCACCCTGTAACTGTAAAGTTAATTCACTATTATCCCAGAGCAGAAAAGCTCTCACTCAGAGGAGCTCACACTATCCAATGAACATAGAAACCATGCTGTTGGATGTTCTTCAGAACAGTGTTTCTCCTCAGCTGGCAAGCTGAGTGCCTCCTCACTCAGCCCTTCATACCATAACTCCTTCTCTCGCCACCAAAACCTCCATTGCCTTCATATTTTTGGCCTCACTTCATTAACTCTTGACTCTTCACTGCTCTATTCCACAGTCTAGGATGTGATCTCGAATCAACTTCACCAATAGATCCTTTCATCCTTTGCCTTCTGTTTGTGTTTGGCTGATGCACATGGTAGCAAAAGGTCAGATTGGGGGAGGAGAAGAAATCAGGGTCTCCTGGGACTGCTGTGAACTGGCCATACCAGTGAAGGGGAGACCACAGATCCTGCTCAGCAGATTTCTTTCTGTTCCACAGTTCAGAGATTTCTGTCTCCATTGTTCAACGAGACCTGGATGTGTAATGACCTCCAACGTATTAGACAATTGTGTTTACTTGAGCTTGCCCACACCTTGATGAATAGTCACTTTAACAGGCTTTTTCTCTAATTAACTATAAGAGAGTGTCATCAGTGTGGAACATGTTTCCACTGCATGTCTGATACAGCTTGTAGGTGATGATGCCGCTTGTACCAGGGTCAGTTACCTGCTCACCTGTCTGCCTCCCAGAAGTTGGGGGAACTATTGAATCCTTACAATGTTTAGCCCAATATAGGAACCCAGTTAAAGTTTATGTAGACATTTCTAAACACTGTTTAGATAAAGTAAATAACAGGCTAGTAAGATATCTCAGATGGTAAATGCACTTGCTTCCAAGCCTGATGATTACCCAACTTTGATCCTCAGAACCCACCCAGTGAAAGGACAGAACCAGCTTCCACATATTGTCCTCTGAGCTTATGCAGGTGCTCTCTGCCCTCACACATACATACAAATGAATTAGTAAAGGTCGTCTTAAAAATCTTAAATGAATGTGATCCTAATGAAACCACCAAATAACAGAGGTGACAGAGTCCCAAATGATCATCTCTTGTCATCAAATGTATCTTGTAGTACAAGCATTGGGTTACATCTAACCGAGATGTTGGCCAAAGGGCCCCATAGGTATCTCCAACAACCCAGGCTGTTGCCAAGACTATAGGTTGCTCTCCACAACTGACAGCAAGGCCCCATTACTGAAGACAACACATATATTGAAAATAGAGATGTCAAGATAGTGCCTCCATAGAGCCTTTACCCCTGTGTCCCAGTGTCTTTGGTACAGGAAAGTATTAAAAGAGTAACATAAACACCAAGCCAGGCACAAACCCTTTATCTATAATGGTGTACTATCTGCAAGATATTATAGGATAATAGTGGCACAAAGCTTGTGGGAGTAATCAACCAACAATCAAATTGACTTAAGGCCCACATCTAACAATGCTTGGATTATTAAGAATTTTAGACTACATAGACCAGGGACCTAGAGTAAAACCAAATAATTCTGACCTAAAAAAAGACAAAAATGTAGAGATAAGATTCATAATTATATTCTACTATACTCATAGATCAGTGCCTTATTCAGCCATCAAGCGAGACTTTCTCTTGCAGAAGATAGGAACACAGCCAGACATTATACAGAGAGTGAGAGATCTTGGAAAACTTATCCTCAAATGGAGTATCTTCATCAAATTTCTCCCAGTCATAGCTCAAGGAAATCTACAGAAGAAGAGGCAGAAAAAGTATGAGTCAGAGGTGATGGAGGACACCACGAAAGTAAGGCCCTCTAAATCAATACGAGCAAAAACTCATATGAACTCACAGAGACTGAAGTAGCATGCACAGGTTTGCAACAGGTTCTCTGTGTATACATTATGGCTTTCAGTTTAGTGTTTTTTATGAGATTCCTGAGTGTGTGAAGTGGTGGGCATCTTATCCTTGTGCCTTCTCTTGGGCTCTTTTCCTTTTGTTGGTTTGTCCTGTCCAATTTCAGCGTGGTAGGTTTTTTTTTTTATTACATTTTATTTTGTTATATTTTAAAAATTGAATGAATGAATGAATATCTAGCCACTAGGATAATGGTTAACAAGAGAACTGTGATTATACCTGCCAGGAAAGAGAAATCAGTTTTCTCCAGTGGAGTAACACTGGGTGTATCAACCACTTCAGCGTATTCAGGAGTAGCTGATCAACTTAAAATGGACTCCATAATTTTGGGGGGGTTGTTTCTGTTTTTGTTTTGCTGTGGTATTTTTGTGTGTGCACGCCTGTTTTTACTTGCTTACAGTTTGGTGTTTGTTTTATTTTGTTTTTCTGCTTCTTTTGGGGTGCTGTTTTCTTCATTTGGTTGTTGCACTGGATTTTGGGTTTGGTTTGAGAAAGAACTTAATGTTGTGTGGCTAGGTGAGAGGAGAGGATCTGGAAGGACTCAGGGGAGGGAAAGAATATGACTGAAATATGTAAACCTAAAAATTGTCTTAAATAATAAAAAGTATAATAAAAAAGAAAAAAATCTTAAATAAAACCCTAACTGTACTCCAACTACATGAGTTTGTCATTTCTATGGTGAGATCAGAGAAAAGAACATAGATCTTCTGGTTAATGTCCTAATTCCTTATCACCAACCAAGAAAGACTTTACCACTGTGCTTTTGAAGTGAATGACAGAGAGTAAGGATTTAATAAATGTTTATTGAACAAATAGATAGCTCCATATGATTTTTATTATATAACATATAGATTTTCTATACGGAAAAGTAGATAAACATGGAACAAAATAAATACAATATGTTCTTTTGCTTTCTTAATTTTAAGAATCCATATTCCTCTTTTTACATTAATTTTGGAAATGAAAGTATTGTGTTGATTGCAAATGCTCAAATGGACAAAAGAAATCCAGCTAGGATAGGCAAGCCAGAGACCAATTATCTGTATAAAATTTGAATACCTTTTATAAAATCTATGACTTTTTATTAACGCATAAAAATTGCTACTTTTTATAATTTCTCAGAAATTGTAATAAATCATAGAGTATTTTACACAGAGTAAAAGAAATACATGCCCATACATAAAAGAAAATTATAGTATACAAGCTATGTGGTGTTTTAAATATGGGAATTATGCTGAGAAGCAACAAACTAAAATTTCTGCCCCTGTGGAGAATACTCTAATTAATAAGAGAAAGGGGGTGTGGAGAGGGAATGAAAGAGCGAGAGAAGGAGAGAGAACAAACAAGAGAAGTTTATAGTGAGTGAGTTAGAGATAAATATTGAGGGAAAACCCAGGGAGCGTCAAGGCTCAGCCACCACCCTATCGGTAACAGACTGCCTGCTGGCTATACTATTTTAATGAGAAGAAAACATTTCCAATACTAGCATTCAAAGTGTTCAAAGGTTGTTTTTTTTTTTTTCAGCTTTCTTTGCCCAAAACAGGAAATGTGCACCCAATGGCAACACGTTAGATTGTAAAATATGATGACTAATCTTCAACGTCATCTTTACTGGCTTTAGGATCACCAAGGTCACACACTTCCAGACATGTTCATGGGGTTGTTTCCCAAATTATGGAACTAAGGAGAAAAGAGCCACCTTGCATGTGGAGGGCACCATTGCTGACGAAATAAAAAGGTGAAATGAAGACCATGATCCACACAGCACTGTTCCTCTATCTTTGCTTCCTATGAACCCAGTGTGCCTAGTGGCTCTCACTCCTGCAGCTCAGCTTGGGGACTGTTTGCTCCCCCACTCCTGTCCATAGACTCTTTCCTGCCAGAAGCCGAAATACACACTTCCTTTCTTAAATTGTTTCTTGTAGGGTATTTTGTGGAAAAAAAAAATCCATACTGGGGGGGAAAAAAAGCCACTGAGTCCCACTACTCATATTGTTAAAGATATCTCAAAAATTCCTTTTTACTTTCTTTTCAAATAATGATGTTGATTCAACTTTATATGATGTTATGAAGGTGACAATAATGTAGAGATGCATTATTGGCGCTTTCTTCAGAAAATATGTTCATATACTTTGTCTCTCTATCTTCCGTGAAACTTCCAAAATAATGTTTATTCCTTTTCTTCCAGTTGCCTAGTAAAACCTCAGATGTCCAGTGAATACTTTTCCATATGCATTAACCATATACCCAGAACAAATTAAGAAAGCATATATATATATATATATATATATATATATAATATACACACAAACACATAAATACATATATTTGACACTTCTGCTGCTTCAGAATCCTCAGAACAAAATAGTTTCTCTTTTCTTTAGAAAGGTGTGTGTGTGTGTGTGTGTGTGTGTGTGTGTGTGTGTGTGTGTGTGTGTGTGTGTGTGCTTCTCTGGAAACTTAGGTTCTCAAATGAGAAAAATGCACATGCTTATTTTTATGATAATTTGATGTTTATGATCAGCCTCCAAACTTGACTTTCTACAATCTTAATTTCATAAGAATAATCTTATATGTCTTAGGCTAATTACCAAGAAAAAGCCTCCAACCATTTTTATTTTTACTCAAATTAAATTTCCTGCTGCTAAGAAATTTTCAATGTATGTGTGGAAGAGAAATCAATGACTTTAAATTCCAAAATGTTGTAATGTTTAGAAGGCATGTCACCCACATATTTTGGGGACATGGAACTCTCTGGATGCTGGTCTCTCTCTATGTAAGCAGGGTTGTTTACTCATTCGGGCACTCCTGACACTTCAAAATCCTCAATATAAAAAAAATTTCTCTCTAATTTTAGAAAATATGCATCCTCTAACTATGGAAATGTCACACAAATAATGTCAATCTTCAGAAAGAGCTGAGATAACTTATTTGATGCTCCTAAGTATAATTATACCCCCAAAAAGTCTCTGTCTAAACATACATTATTCTTTTCTCAACTAAAGGCAAGCCCCTGGAAAGTAGTCTAATGAAATGTCTTTTTATATGAAAAAAAGATGATAAAAATAATGTTTATAATACTGCTATGGTTTCCAAACCTCTCCTGTGGCCTGAATGACATCAGATTGTTGACCTCAGCCACATTCAAAGTTATGTGTACTAAATATATATATCTTTTAGGAACCTAATCAGAATCTAAAGGCCCCTGGGAAAAGATCTATTTTTTATTTTCTCATTATTATAGTTACCCAATATCTGCTATGCCTTTGGTTTTCCAGATAAGGATATAATAATTTTGAAATGGAAAAATCAGTAGCCATCGGTTGTTAGTGGTGTCTTATGGAAAGGGTTTTTTGTTTGTTTGTTTGTTTGTTTTCTATTGCTATAATAAAATACCCAAGGCTGATTGCCTTATTAAAAAATAAATTTTGTTTCTAGCAACTGTCTTAAAGATTCAAATACTTGGACTAGGAACCACTTGCCTCTGATAAAGCTTTCATTGTAAATGTCATTATGGTGAGAGAAGACGCGGGACACAGAGTTCCCCCAATAGGTAGGAAGCCACAGATCAGGATCATTCTTTTTATCAAATTTTACTCTAATAGGAACTAACTCTCTGAAACCAAGATCAATCCCTCCTAAGAGTAGATCTCACGACCTAAGCATCTCTATCAGGCCTCACTCCTAGTCAACACTGCCATACCGGGAGATCAAGCGTCTAGTACCGTGTGCAGACAAACACTAGAGGAAATGTCACTCCAGCATTAGTAGTGGCTGGAGGCTGGAGGCAGGGAGATGAATGGCTGGTGATATTGAACGACAGATGGACAATTTTAAAGAAAGTAAAAAGAAACTAGTTTTTCCTTCTTACAAAGTGAGTGAACAATGGATTGTTACTAAGCAAAGTACCCTTCCTGTCACCAGAGAACTCATTTCTCAAAAGAGGGAGAAAAAGTAGGGCCTCACTGCAAGAGCTACAGGATCTTAGTGAGGACTTCTGAGAATTCTCAACCCATCCTCAGGTCTTCTAAGATGAATTAGGAAACACATTCAAGACCCAGAACTCAGCACCAAAGCTGGGTAAGACAAGATAACTCTAATTTCACAAGCAGTAACTCAATTCAGGTTGCCATTTGCTAAATTGGTTACAGCAGTTCAGAATACTGATATGTTGTATTTCAGATGTGTGTAAATGTGGTGAGAGAGGGTCAGCTATGTTTCCAGCTAAGAGGCAGGGAATTTGTGCTACATGTATGTGTGCTTATGGATGTAAAGAAATCTCTGAAACTTAGAGACTCCCACTGAAACACACACTCACTGTGCACCAGGCAGAGCCCTTCATGTCACGAACAGCTCACAGGGAACAGACATGGAGGCTGCCAAACCTCATCTAAATCTTTTACAGGAACCATCTCACCTCCGTCTTCTAGTGCATCTAGTCCGTTCACAGGATGAGAATAGATGTGACTTCTTGCTACTGCAGTGCAGTAGAACTACACTGAATGTTTAAATCAGAACAAAAGGGTCTTGTTTTATGTAGACTATTTCATGGTACTACAGAACCTAGGTTCTGTAATCCACAGAGCAGTTCCATTTTGAGTTCAACTCACTCTGATAATTAACGTAGAACCACTAGCCAGCAATAAATGCCTCTGTGATAGAGGAAAAATACATTCATAGTGTTTAAGAAAGTTTTTCAACACATTTACCAGTGTGTAAATCAAAGGCATATAGACATAGGAGTCCAGCTTGCTCCTCTGTAAAGTGATGAGAGAGGAATGAACGAATGGCATTGGAAAAATGCTTCACAATGCAACCAAGTTTCATAATGCAGTAACCCTGAGAACATACACATGATACTTTAATTACAGGAACCTCAGTTTTCTACACTAAATAGATATCCATAAACCTATTCACGGAATTTTGTGAGAGTTAAATGAAATGATGTATAGGAAGATCCACCACACAATGTTCACTGAAGGCTTGGTAATTCTTGTCATAATATTAATTCTTTTGCATTCTCAGTTTTTCCTGCAACACCATTGAGAGGATTTTTAAGTCCACCATTGAGAGGAATTCCTTCCTAACACCTACTTATTCAGAAGTTCTATTTGTGTATGTATATATGTATGTACATATTATGTTTTTAATTTTGAAGCATGCTACAAGTAGCACTTTGTGTATAGCTACTATATCTCAAAAGTTGTCCTGAACTTTATAAGAATCACAATGTCTTGGAATCTTTATAACAGTTGATGCAATATTATGTACAAGAGACTCTAAGGCTCAATAGGATGATATAATGTGCTCAGAATGGAAAAGTTGGTGTATTAAAAAAAAAGTCCTTATCTGTGTTAATATAATTTCAGCTAAGGTTGCACATCATGTGTGTCCTTTTGGTGTAATCAGAAGGGGAAATGAAAAAGAAAGAGGGCATAGATTCAGGGAAGTGAAATGAAACAGAAGAGAAAATGGGTTGGCACAAAGATCATCTCATCAAACCTCCAATTTGTGCCTTAAGAGAACGTTCATGCCTTTGAAGTATGTATGATGTCTATATTCTTGAAAACAGATTTTTTAACATGACACTCCGTTCTCCATGTTTTTCTGCACCTTGTCATGGATGTAATGATACAGCCTGGGAGGTGCATCCACAGATGCAATGGACAGAGCACAATGTAGATGAGGCTCAGACACTGGGGTACCATAGTGCAGGCAGCAGCAATGCAGTGTAGCATGTGGTAGGCTCCCCAGTGGAGGGAGAGGCAGCTCACATTTCCTTGTTTAGTGTTAGCGTGTCTGGTTTAAAGGGAAAGAAAAAAAAAGAGGTGACAATATGCACTCCCCTTTGAGACATGTCACATGCCACCAAACACTTCAATCCCACTTACACTTTGAGTAATTTCGTTTTGAGTTTTTGTCTCCTCCTTTGAGATTTTTCAGATAAACAGTATGAGATCAGTGTCCATAATACATAGAGGGAGCAGCAAAGATTCTGTTTCACCCGTCTCATTAAAATGAAACCAGAGCAAATAGGCTTAATTTAACAGTGATTCCAAACACCAGCCTAAGAGTGATTTTGTTGTTGTTGTTGTTGTTGTTGTAAAGGAATTCTAATTTCTGAGGAACACCCTGGTAACCTACATGACAGATACAAATATGCAGGGTTTACACAGGTTTCTATGTCCACACATCTGCATAAAGCCCCAGGTGTTTAGTTTGCCTCACGGTTCTGGCTTCACAGGTGCAACAGCATAGTGTCTGTTTTGCTACGAGTTTTCCCATGCTAAAGTTTCTTAGCTTGGCAATAATAGGGCACAAAGGCTTTTGCCTTAAGACAATTGATTCTGCCCCGCACTTTGGCCTGCACCTGAATGAATCTCGGTCTGCAAGCAAAATGAAAAGGAAGCATTGAAAAGGCAAGAGAAGAGCGGGAGGCTTTGGGAAAGGGAAAAAAAAAATACTCACAAAACGCTATTTGAAAGACCAGTGCTTGATAGAGTCATGGTCACTGTTCTAACACAGCACCACTGAAGGATCACAATGAGGTCTATTTTAGCTGTGAAATATGTAGGTTTGGGAAAGATTTTTTTCTATTGTAAAGAGATGAATGCTGTGCAGTGGATGTTTCTTTTCTTCCCCTTCATGTTAACCTTTGTGGGTAGCTTCAACCTAAATCACGTGAAGTTATAGTTATCAACCATATCCAATTAAAAATGCTAAGCCAGTTTCATCTGGAAAAAGATACTGACAATATCTAAACATATATATGTATATATATATATATATATATATATATGATAAATTAGTTATTGTCAAAGTGAGTGCCACCCATTACTGTGCTTATACAACAGTGTCATCTAGTGGACACTGGTCAGGCAAGTTGTAAAACAATTCCTGAAGGGACTTATTTAAAACGAGCTACTCTTAAATGAAAATATGCTTTGTCTTTTCAATTTCCTGAAATTAAAGCAATTTAAATAATTATTTCTATTCCAGGCCATCATTTCAATTCTTTTTTTTTCCTTCCTTGCTTCTAGAAAATCTAAGGGACTGAGAACTTGTATGCCTACAGAAAGAACAATAATTTGAAGATAATTTCTTTCCTGTGATAGCAGAGAACAAAAGAAAATAACAAAATGACTGCAGCAGGTAGATGCCAGTGTACGTACAGCAACTGGGGGAGGAGTGGGAATGCAAAGACGACTGGGCAAGGGTCTAGTTTTGAAATCTAAGTGAGTTATAGCCTCGTCAGTGTCAAAACAAAGGAAGTGTGCCAGAGTTCTGTTGTCTGAAATCTACAGACTTTGCCATCTTCCCCCAGTACCTTTCTGCTACATTTGTGCAGGAGAGATTGCTCCTTTGAAACGGAATTCTGCCAAAACCCACCGTAGTTCTCCAAAGCCTTAGGTATCATTTGTTAGTGTTCAGTTTTTTGATTTACTACGCCACTGTTCTTTAATTCTTTTTCTCCAAGGAATTAAATACTGGAGATAAATAAGTGAGTACTGTATAGTGTATTCTATAATTTTGGTGGTTCTACACAGTTTATTGAAAATGTGGAATTACTGTGTTTGCTATAAAGATAGGCATGTTGAGCTTTTAAGGGTGTCATCAATATAAACATGAATTCTGGCTTTAAAGAACTCAATATATATGATATTTTTCATACATTCATTGAGTGTCCATCAGAAAGCCCTCATACTAGTGCATTCATATTGAAATCCTTCGAAGGTGTGCTATTATACTAGTGCTTCTGTGCTTCAAAGAAAGAAGGAAAGAGGCACACAAGGCTACTGAGAACTCCAAGTGTTCTCTTTACTCACTATGTATATAGGCATGTCTTCTAGCTCCCACCAGTGAAATGTTCATGCCAGTTCAAGTGTCTTGGATGGCATTGTTTTCTTGGGTTTAGAAATGGCAAAGCAATGTGGTAGAGCAGATGCTACTAACTTCATTTCCCTTTGATTAATATGGTGCTTGGTTCTGCATTTTCTGAGGTGCTTAAAATATTCCTAGGATGGAAGACTTAATGTGATAAAGCACGACTTTGCAAGCACAGCCACACTCCTCTGTTGATGTCACAGTAAGGTCTCTTGCCTGAATATGTGTCCCTATTGCTAAGAAAGATCTGGTAGAACTAAACATTAATTTGTGACAGGCCAATATTACCTACTTAGTAAGTAGAAAATACCCATTGCTTCCCAAATATTAGCATCTTATCTTTATTTTTTTAACTGAGTAAATATGGAAATTAAACAAAAATCAATCTACCTTCTGAATGTAATTTTTAATAAATGTTCATTCAAAATTAGGATATTGGTGGTATTTCTTATATATAATATTTATATTGACCAGTTTGCTGTGGCATGTTCTGTAGACTGTGAATGTGTTGCTCTGATTGGTTGATAAGTAAAATGCTGATTGGCCAGTAGCCAGGCAGGAAGTATAGACAGGATAAACTGACAAGGAGAATTCTGGGAAGTATAAGGCTGAGTCAGGAGACGCCAGCCCAGTGTCCAGGGAGCAGCATGTAATGTTACAAGGTAAAGCCATTGAATATGTGGCAACATATATATTAACAGAAGTTTAAATGTAAGAGCTAGTCAGTAGTAGGCCTAAGCTAATAGCCAAGCAATTTTGATTAATATAAGCATCTGAGTGATTATTTTATAAGTGGCTGTGGGTCTGTGGGCCTGGGCAGGACTGGAGAACTTCAGCTATACCGATTCACAATTTGCATGCAAACTTCACTAATTCTCCATAGTGTAAACCTGTTGTATTAGAAATGTCTTACATGTTTAAGTATATTTTATGTAGTTTAAATGGTGAGTGTTTAAATGATGGAACTTGTAAACCAATGCAGTAGACATGTTAAGTTATTTAAGTTTTTCAGAAGGTATATATAATCATTGAAAATTACATTATAAAGTTATATTTAATAGACAAACGAGAGGCAAAGGTCAGGTTTGGCATCATATCACCCACCAATGTTTACTGAGTGCTTACAAAAAAAACAAAAAAAACAAAAACAAAACTACAAAATTACCAAGGATGGAGGGTAAAAGATGTGTTGCATGCATGTTCTATGATATTCCCAAATGCTACAATTAGTTAAAGGGATAAACTATACATGATTGAAAATTAGATGGCAATGCAAAATTTAAATAACAGCTTAATTTGATGAGACATGTCCTGGGGAACTGCCTGTTCACTTATCATATGAACAGCCCAGGAACTGAAGGATTTCTATACTGGTAAAAGAATATTATGCAATAATTCCTGGAGGACAGATTCTGATTAAGGTCTTTGTAGGGGAAATGTACAATTAGGGGAGAGTAAATGATACTGTTGACTTCTGTTCAATCTTCGTTTATGTTCCATTGCCATTTTGGTTAAAACTGAAAGCTAACATTGAAGACACAGACTTTCCGCTGTCAACAAATAGAATTTCCTTGATTAATGGAGAAATACGAATTTTCTAAGGAAACTCATTCCCACTATAAGGCCCTTTAGTACTACACAGCAGCAAGTGGCGTGGGCAGTCAACATTCAGAGGGCAAAGCAGGTAGCTGGAGAGATGTCTCAGAGGTTGATAGAGCTGACTACTCATCTAGAAGACCAGAGTTCAGTTCCCAGAACCCATATGGTACCTCACAACTATCTGTAAACCCAATTCCAGGGCATGCAATGACATCTTCTTAACTCCATGGGCACTCAGCACACATGTGACACATGGTCTTACACACACACACACACACACACACACACACACACACACACAGTCATTATAAATTAAATAAATAAATCTTTAAAATAAAGTTTTTAAAGGAAGCTAAGCAGAAGACTGATGTCTTAAGAGGTCATTAGGTACTGGAGATCTGGGGTTATCATAAACTCTAAGGCATCTTCCTGGTCTCTTTTGCGCTAGAAACTTCTTAGGAAATCAAATCTGATCATATGTAAACATTTTATGCAGTCTTTTCTTTTTGTTTGTTTGGTTTTTGGGGGGGATGGTTGAGACATCTCATTCTAATCCAGATGGGCCTAGAACTCACTATGTAACCAGCTGGACTTGAACTCACAGAGATCCTCTTGCCTCAGCCTCCCCTGTGCCGAGATTACAGGCATGTATTACCAAGCCTAGTAACATATATATTGCTGCTGAAATTATCTCTTTATTTTGCTTTATTCCTGACATATTAATATATAACTAATACTAACATTTTCAATTTGCACGGAAACAGGTAGTTGTTTTTTCAAGAGAACTCTTTGTATAAGCTCATACCAACTAATTAATAGCGTGATTTTGTATTCCTTCAGCACCAGTTGTTCTGCCTCTCTGACAATGTCTATTGATGATGTAAGATACTAGTGAATTTCCTAGTCAGGAACTATTTTTACTCTTTATTTGTTTGTTGAGACAAGATGTCACTATGTAGGCAAGGCTGGCCTCAAATTCACTGTCCCTCTGCCTCAGTCTCCTGTGCTAGGAAAGGTTGGTTAACTTTTATATTATTATCTATCATGTTAGTTCTAAATTCAAAGGAAGATTTTTAACACCAAATGATACATTGTTTATCATTGAACTGGCCATTTTGACTTCATAAGACACACTTGTTTAGTTTTAGAAATAAACATTCCCAATATTTAATATTCTACTGTTTGACTTACACTCTCAATCAAATACTCTCTTTTCCTTAAAATGGAAGTCTCTCCTTTGTCAATCATTTCTGTTTTATGTGGATACAGAGAGTGCTACAGTTGAATTTTAAAATATATATTTGTAGAAATTAGTAAGTAAATTTAAAAACAGAATTCTAAGACTGCCTCTTTCTTTTGAAACAGCGTCTCACTATGTAGACCAGACTGACCCAAAACTTACAGAGATCTGCCTGTCTCTGCCATCTCAGTGTGCCACCATGCTCAGCTAAGATTTATTCTAAAGCAAGCTTTGAATTTTAAATGGTGGACACTAAAATTTCTGAAAAACAAGATGTAAAATATAGTAACAAAACTCTCAAGTGGCTGCTAGAAAATTCCATCATTCATATGTTTCGACTTAACTCATTCCTTCAATCATTTTTTCAATGACTAGGAGTCATTACTTAGCTAGGACCCTACATTAATCTCAAGGCAGTCATAGGCCAATGGGAAGCAAATATAAGTCAATATGTGGACCTAAATAGACTCAGTGTACTCCTATCCACATGGGTTTGGGGGCAGTGTGGAGGAAAGACATTCTTACCAAACCTTACCCCTCTGGAAACATCCAATCTTGACAAGACTGTTGTTGTCATAATGTCAATCTGAGGCTAGAGAGACCCACAAAACTGATCCTTTCTGGGGTCAAGTCAGAGTCACTGGTAATTCAATCAAGTCACTTAAACAGTAGTGTAATTCAGTTCTGTTGATGGAAGCAATATTTTTGATGTGTAAAGTTTGAAAATTATAGATTATTTCAAAGAGGAAAATTTGGAAGGCTGAGAATGTGGCTCTGCTAATAGGCTACTTGTGTAACATGCAAAAAGCCCTGGGTTCAATCTCCAGCATTGTATAAAGCAGGCATGATAGCATAAGCATATACATCTCACACTCAGGGGGTAGAGGCAGGAAGATGAGTATCAGCAGTTCAATATCATCTTTAATCACATAGCAAGTTCAACACCAGTTTGGAATACATGAATCAACTTAGTATACTTAAATATAATAGTATACATAAGTATACATTTAATACATAAATTATATATGTTTAATATATAAAATATACTTAATAATGGACCATATGATTTGCCAGATAAATAAGAAGAAATTTTGGATTGCTATGATCTATTTCCCAGTTAATTATTGCTATGATCTATTTCCCAGTTAATTACTGCTAATACATTATTTTACTTCTGTGTTTTGTATATACAATAAATATTTATATATATTTAGCAAAATATGCATTTATAACTTTCATGAATCAAATTATTAAAATATACCTTATAACATACGTAAATATTTTTATTTTCTACATAAACCACATTTATATATATTTTTCCATTCATAGGTGCATATGAGTTTATCCTTCCCTCAAAACCATATAACACAAAATTTTGTATGTTTTTCCATAATGGAGACTCTATTGTGAAACAAGGTTTTTAAATGTGTCCTTCGAGCAAGTCTTTCCTGAAGGAAACACTGGGGAGATTATCCAAAAGGGCGGGAGGAAGCATTGGCTCCTACATTCCCAGGGTGCATCCATTTCCAGACTCAAGGGACAGGAGCTCTGGGCACTCAGCCATTATGCTGATGCCTGCTATCATGTTTCTTGAAAGCTGGAGCTCAACTGCACACAGCACTCTCCTTATTGTACCCTAGGGATGCTCATGCTAGTGTCCATCACCCCCATCTACCCCACAATTTGCTGGCAACATGAGCTTCAGAATTCAGATGTAAATCAGGGAGTTGCTCTTTTGAAATTTATTTTTTCACCTAGGAGCTTCATATTGGGCATGTCAAGTGGAATTACAACAATATTTCTTCATTATATTTCTATATAATGAATAATTTATCCCAGCATTATATAGAAAGACATGATAGGTTTTCTTGCCTCAGTTGATATTTTAATGACGTTTATTTCCCCCCCCCAAAGAAGAGACAAACTTTTATAGGTTGGTGAATGGGAGTATATTTGACAATTTCTGTGATGAAATTGAAGGCTTGTTCAATTATGCTATTAAGCCTAACTGGTGCTTTACAGTGTCACATACAATAACCTAGATATGAAACATGCTCAGCTAATTATACATGATATACACATAGCTGTATATACATAGCTATTATGTTAGACTGTTTTCTGCTGCTGTAACAATAACTCCTAAGGCTGAATACACGTAAATAAAAGAAGCTTGTTCTTCTTACAGTTTTGAAAGCTAAAAGCCTAAACAGTATGTCTCTGACTAATGAGTCCTGTGCTTGCACCATCATGGTGGATAGTATCAAGAAAGGGTATTTGCAAGAAAGAGATTGCCAGGCAAGACTAGAAGCCAGATCAGAGAGGGTCTAGTCTTCCTCCTTAAAATAATCCTCTCTCAGTAAATAACCAGGGTCCCATGAGGACAACTTTAAACTTTTCCAAAGAGTGATGCCTCAAATGACTGTACCAAACTCCTCTTCAAGCTTAAGAACTCCTTCTTGCTGGTACTTAGTCACACAGAAATGTCTACTCTGGATTCAACTCCCAGATTTCCTACTCAGAAGGTGATTAACCTTATCTTTATGATGATTTCTCTCTGAACAATGTGGAAAATAAAGCTGATAATAATGTCTGCTTTATAAAGCTGCCTGGAAAGGGTTTGAGTCTAATCAGAAAAAAAAATTCTAGGCTCAATGTTGGCCACAGGAATCTGATTGAGGTGTTTGTTGTAAATAGTTGGACTGATCATCCCCAAAAGGAAGGTCCACTTGCAAATCACTAACATAAAGTTGGTTATTGTCTCCCTGTGTTCTTCTCTAGCAGAAATATTCAATTTTGCTACTCATTTTTCTATTTGTGCTTAGGTTTAAATGAAGTTTTAATGAAGCATACCTCTGCTTAAAATTAAACAATATAGCACAACAAAACACATTCTCATTTTCTCAAGAAACATAGCTTTCATAGTTTTCTCTTCACCCTCAGCATTCTTCACATAGTAAACTTGGTGATAATCCTGATATTTTCCCAATCAGGCCAAACAGAAAGAGGCCCAAAAGTTTTAAAGAAGTCTCAGAATGACATCTTTGCATCCTGACCTCTGACCAAGCTGGGAGGGCTTCATGATGATTTGACACTTTCTTCTGCAGAAGGAAGGATGTGCAGAGCCATCTTCGTGGCTTTGCATTTGTCCTCACTGCAATACACCTTTTCGTGAGATTCTTTTTAGACTGCAATGTCAGAGTGAAGCCAACAGAGAAAAGTTCCAACGAATGGAATTGCCATAGCAACACCCTACATTTCTCATCAAGTTTGGTCTTGTGTGGATCATCACATTAAAGCTTGTTTTTTCAGCTTGGAGAAAGCCACGGCTGTAATCTTTGGTGTGAAAATCTCTTTGGCCCATCCAGAAGTTAAAAATAGGAGAGAATCATTTGAATTATTTCACGAACATAAAAATCTGGGATTGCAGTTCCTCCACAGATGGAATTAGCTCACGGAACACTGGCATTTGGGACCACTTGCATTTCCCCCTTATGGTTTCAAACTGGATTTGGTACTTGTCATTATGACTTATTATTTGTTGAATGCAGACCAAATATTCAGTTTTAACCAAACAAAAGGTACATTACTCATCTCTTTCAAGAGAACAGTGTGTGATTTAGGACAAAATTGTGTGTGTGTGTGTGTGTGTGTGTGTGTGTGTGTGTGTGTGTGTGTGAGAGAGAGAGAGAGAGAGACAGACAGACAGACAGAGACAGAAAGAGATATAGTATTTAGTTTTAATATTAAGAAAATTTGTCTATTTTAGATGTGCCTTTGCCAATACAAAATTGCATTTATGAAGCTTTTTGCATTTGAGGGTATCTCTTTTTGGTGAATTGACAGTGTTTTTAAAACAAGAATTCTAAGAAAAATAATATACATCTAATGAGGGTTTTTTCACATGCTCTTCCAAATTGCACATTAGTCCTTTTTTGAAATCATTTTTGCATCAAATGCCTGACAGAAAGCATGGCTTCGCAGACATGGCAAATGTGAATATTGGGGATGTTCTAGTAAATGGATTCTGTGGTAGTTATCATAAAAGTCAGAAACATTCTCAGTCCAAAAGAAGCACCAAATTTATTGTTATTCATTCTTCATTTTCCCTAATGTGCTATATTAAACTGCAAGTTGCATGTTGTACATAATTGTTAGTCACAAAAGCTAACACCGTAAATTAATAATAGTGAAGATACACTTTACCACTTTCCCTAGCAACAGGGTAAGTTCATTGTTGTTATCAAAACATATAAACTCGAGTTACAAATATAAATTTAAGGAAGAATTCAGTGCTCAGTGGTCATAAAATTCCTCATGAATTTATAGGAATTCATGAGGAATATGAAATATGGTCCTGTAGAAACACATTATTAGATCTGTTGGCACAGCTCCTTAAATAAAGATTTTTAAAGTACTTAACAGTCCATAAAAATACATGTATAATTAACATTGATCATTTTTGAAGCAGACATGGATGGAATTTATTTCTTGTTAGCATCATTTTGGAGTGAGGGCTTTGGTTTGTTTTATATAATAAAAGAGAGTCATTATTTTTAAATTGCAAATGTTCTTCCCCTGGCCCTGAAACAGACAGTCATGCAACTGACATATTTTCACAGCCCTTGGCAGTGATACATGCAATTTTAATCATGGATATTAATTTCCTTCTTCAAGCCACTAGCCCACCCCTTTAACTACTCTATTACTTCAAACTGTTATTTATTTCATGCCATGAGCAATGATGCCTGGAAATTAAACTATAGATATTTATTATTTTGCTGCCTTTGTCTCAGTGCATAAAATTTCCACTTTACATTGTTAAGGGGTATAAAGCTCATCACTCCATCATGGGCTTCATCATGGGTTTATCATCATATAACCTCCATGTTGTGGCAATTGAATATTATGTGGGTTTGGCATAAAGATATCAGCCAGCAGAGATGAGCTGCAATAACTGGAAACAAAAAAAAGATGGCTACACAATCCTGACAATTGTGAAATAGCCTCCACTGTTCCAGAAAAGTCAGTGTGATACATAGCAATCTCAACTGACATCACCAGAAAGCTAGCATCTTCAATGAAAAGACTAAAAATTCAATTGTTTACAAAAGACATGTTGAGTTGCAAGATATTTGTCAGCAATTACTTTGTAAAGAAGTCTTTTTTATATAAATTTTCTACCTTGGGCATCTACTGATAGGAACTTTGGATTTTCCCCAAAATAACCTTTAATTATAGTTTCTTATCTTGACATTCTCAAAAACGTCCTACTGGCTAGTCTTCAGTAAGTGCCATCTGTAAGTTTTGATCACAAACTAACTAGTCCTAGAATCTGCCTGGCTAAAAGCATTGCGAGTCATTTTGGGAAAAGTCAGGCATAGTCAGTTTTCACAGTCTTGAAGCTTGAAATGATTTCTTCCAGCTTTCAGGAAGAAAAAAAAATGCTGGCATGAAATTTTGTGTTAGAAATTTTCAAATAAAGTTAGAGGGGAAAGCTAGAATGTAGCAAATAGAAGGAAACTACATTAGAAATCTGAGCATTTCAGAAACAGAATTTATTTGTCAAGGAGAAATTTACATCATTCTTGTCACAGTTATACCTAATTATTTGTACATAAAATAGGTTAAATCTGCATTTCTGAAGGACATGTAAGAATAAAGATAGGTATTTTATTAGTGATTATAAAGGAATGATGGATAGATTCTTTGAATTAACCATTGCCCTAATAAACAGCTAAGATATTTCTATCTAAGAAAAAAAAGATACAGAATTCCATATATATAGTCTTCCATCATAGGCTAATCTACTAGTGCCTGAGCTTGGCCATTCACCTTAACAGTGTTATGCTTAACCAGCTGGTTTTTCTATGAACAATCTCAGAGACATTGTTTTTAACAAAACCCCTTCTCCCAAAGATGTGATGGTGTCTGTCGAAACTATTATTTAAAGGAGAACTACTACTCATAATAATCAGCTTCATAGGCCTCTGTTCTTTACTTCCTTTACTCATGGATTAAGTAGGGAGTCTGTTATAACATATTACTTCAAATAGTCAACTTTTCTTTCCTCATTATTGTGTTACACTGCATAGAACCTAAACTAGTGTATTTGTGCCAATGCTCAGAGCAAGGCATATTTTCACCTCTCTGGAAAATAAGGGGTCCTCCCAGAAGGTCTACCTACAATCATATAGTGTTAGAATTTTTTTTTGAAAAATGAAACTTGAATTTACAAAAACCTCATGCAGATTATCATAACAATCAAAGAGAGCTATGTCAGGAATCTTTTATGTCTCACATCATCTTCTGACCTCATTCTCCTGATGACTTTCCAGATCCTTCTGGAAAAGCACATAATGGGCCAAGAATGTAAACTTTTTTAATGAGTTTCATTCTGGTACCAATAATTCTGTTAATTTAAAGATACAGGGGAAGTTTTTGCTCACACAAAGCTTCCTCTTGTTTAAACATGTGTCATCAAGAAAAAAGTTTCTTAACATTTAAATGATATTATGTGGTATTACTGAGAGTAATTATTGTTACTAGTGAATTTTTACAACTTTTTAATATCCTATTACCTATTGGCTGCTACACTGAGCACACCAATCATCATCATCATCATTGTTGGTAATGTTTATTGAATATTAATCTGGGCATGCACTCTCTATATGTGAAACACTTAAATTTTCTCAAATCGAAGTTCAAAAGTATAAGTAATAAGAACATCCTTCATTCAAATCTGGTCAATGCTACAACTTAGAAGATCCTAGATAATTCATAAGTTTTAAAATTCATGCAACTGCCAAACTTCCCCAAAACTCATATTTGAAGTAGAACACAGTTTGATCTATTTCATGAATATTATCTAATAGCAATTTCAGTTTGAACCCAAACTCTCCAGATATTGCAGTCACATCTCTCAAGAGATCTCCATCTACCGAAAGACAATTCTCATGTACTACATTCCATAGTTTTCTTCTTTTTTAAAGAATTTTATTTTATATGCATTGGTGTGAAAGTATCAGATCCCCTGGAACTGGAGATACAAACAGTTGTGAGCTGCCATGTGGGTGCTAGGAATTGAACGCAGGTCCTCTGGAAGAGCAGCCAGTGCTCTTAAACATTGAACCATCTCTCCAGTGCCAGTTTTCTATTTTTTTTTTAAACAAACAATTAAAGACATAAGAGGAACTCACATCACACAATAAGGCATCACCAATCACACTGGCTCTAGCCCTTTTCTGTTTCTCTTAGCTGTCATTACCTCTTTCTTGTGGCAAAAAAAAAAAAGTCGCCACCTCTTGCACACCAGGAAATCTCTTCATGATATGAAATTTAGAAACTGTTGCCTGAGTCTCAAGTAGGCTAAGAATTTTTAAGAGCAAATCATTATTATCCCTTAAAGAAACTATAGCAAATATAATTGTCCCTCCTCTGCATGTGTAATTCACTCAAAATTATTCAAAAAGTACTAGCATTTTAGATTCTGAAAATGTTCATAGAACATTGCTTCAAAAACTGGGGAAAAGAGATTTGTTTTTAATCCTTAATGGCATTGGAATTTTTCCCCACACATTCAATTCTAATTTCTTCTGTTTCCCCAAGAAGAAATGGTTTATAAACGTGGTAGTAACTGCATCACCTTACCAGGCAACCTATAACAATTACTGCTAAAATTATCTGTGTGATTTACACTTGTACTCTCCCTAAAGGCCTTGTGAACATTTTAAAATAAAAAGATATATACCCATTTTTTGCTCAGGAGAACACAAGGCAGGAGTCTTCCAAAGCAAGCCCTTCTCTGAAATTCATTAATTTAATTTTGTTAATTTAATTTCACCAACTGTAGCATGGAGCCTGAGAAATAATTAAATAAAACTAAATAAAATGACATTTGGCTCTCTCTGTTTAAAGAAGAAGAAGAACGAAAACCCTTTGCTTAAAATCCAATAATGCCTCCAGCCTACACACTGAACTTCTGTGTGGTTTTGGTGAATATATAAGCCATTCTGTGTAGAACATATATCTGTAGACAAAGAAGCAGTAGTTTTTTGCCCGGTGTGAAGAAGACTGCTTGAATTTTCATCAACCCTTTGACAAACCACACAACTTGGAATTTAAAAAAAAAAAACACCTGAGATACTTAATCATTGAAAATAAATGTAAAAAAATTATATGTTAATGTATTTTGTGTTTTAAATAGTGGCTCTGGCCTTTTTCACCCATTCCATTGGCCCCAAGGGAAATATATCTGCTACTAATGAAAGGCTCCTGCATGTGAAAAATCCTACCTTTACTATACATTGGGGACTCATTTCTATATTGCTTCCACAACTCTATACCTTTAAACTGTTCTTTCTAGGAATAATGCTGCCCTCCAAAACTTAATTGGTCAAAATCCTGTGTTGGCTCACAGGGAATAAAACGCTTGCAGGGTAAACCACTCACCCATTAATTTTTCCAAGGCATCAAGGTGTCATTTAGTACCTGGAAAGAGGTAATTTAGCACATGGTACTTGGTAGGAGCCACTGACTGAGCAGTTTATTCCTAGGGAGAATGTAACTCACCCTGGTTCACTAGAGAAACAGCCTCCTATTATAATCAGGATTATTATCCCCCATTTGCTCCCGTTTTCTGCCTGAGTCTCTCAGCAACAGCTGGGGTCCTCATTTATAAACAACCTGTACTGGAGAACACCCGTGATGCTCTCAGTATGAAAGCACAGGCACACAGTTTATCCTTGGGCATATTATTATTTTATTATTATGTTATATGTATTCAGTGCATTTTCTCCAGAGAGCTGAATGCATTTCATGAAGTTTAAATAACCAGTAGGTATAAATCTATGCCACTGTCTCTAAGTTATTTAATAATAATAAACAACAACTTGAGGGCAGAGAACTGGAATTATTTATTTATAGTTAACACATGAGGAGGAAAGGACATTTCAATAGCTGAGAAAAATACTAATTTGAATTTCTTTCTTTCTTTTTTTTTGTTTGTTTACTATAGAATTAACTAAATTTGTGTGTTCAATACTTCTATTGACCTTCATACAATAGTCAGCTGTTGGAATAACTTCTCCCTCAATGAATGTTATTGGCTGGCCACCGATACTGTGCTTTAATGTATAATGGAATATAAAAATATATTTAACTTCATTTCTGTGGGCCATATAGAACTTTCCATGATGAACCTTTCCTTGACTATTCTGGTGTGTGTGTGTGTGTGTGTGTGTGTGTGTGTGTGTGTGTGTGTGTGTGTTTGTGCCAACCCACTCCTACTCCCTGTAGGGCAGTGCTTTAATTTATAGAGGGCTTCTATTCCATGGGCCACATTCTTCTTTAGTTCCTAGTTCCTAGTGAGTCCCCATGAAGACTCACTAGCCTCCAGGGTTTCCTGAATCATTTTTGTGATGCTTTGATTTCATTCCTCCACTGAGGTATCAACAATGCCCCAAACCCCTCACTCTAGTACCTCAAAACTGTACTCAATACCCCTCCAGATTGTACAAGGATTGAGCATATTAGATATAGAACTCTACCTATGGCAGCAAAGCTAGGTTAGGTGAAAGACAAAATCCCCATCACCACTAATCTTCCCTTTGCTGGAAATGTCTAACCACATTCCCTTCCCTCAGGCACTAGATTCCAGTTTTATAAATTATTTCTTTCCTTCTCACAGATCTTCTCTTCCCTACTTTTTAGCCAACTTATGCCCAATAGATTTCTATATACATCTCAAAATAGAACAATGTCGATGCTATTAGCATAAACTCTGTGGCATATTTGTATTAGGTTGACTTCAAGTTGGCTATTTCCAGAATCACAAATTCAATGTTAGGACAAGAGGCCCACACTCCATTGTCAATATTGAGTCACCACTACCGTTATCTTCCTCTTTCTAATCTGCCTCCTAACCTGTCTTCAAAAAATTCATTTTGCCCTTCAGTTCATGGAAGGGAGCATGAATTACATTTACAAACACTTCATCCTGTTATTAACAAGTGCTTACTTGAAGATAGAAAAGCCCACATGGTCCACAGAAATGGCTCAGCCAAGAAGACCCCATACTGGTCAGAAAGAGGAACTGAGTTTGGTTCCCAGCACTCAGTTCCAGGGACATCAGATGCCTCCAGCTTCCATAGGCACTTGCATTTTTGACATACCCACAAAATACACACACACAATTAAAAATAAATCTAAAAAAACAGAAGATAAAAATGTCCTTGTCTTTACTACTCCCTCCAAGTTTGATATCTTTACACCTTGGTGGGAGACTACCAGGTATAAAATGTACTTACAGAAGATTAAAGGCATTAGAAAATACCTGCTTAGTTTAACAATACATAGTTCCAGAAAAAGAAAAAAAACACGTTACATTACCTATCTAAATATTTGCTCCCTAAAATTGCATGTCTGGTTTTCCTACCCTCTATCTCATCATCTCCATTATAGTCAGATAAACATTAATATGAAAATGGCCACATAGACAGGATATTAAAGTTGAGTTGCTCAGCAGGAATCCTATTTCCAAATCCCCATTTGTTTTCCTCCCTTGAGTTTGAGGAAAGAGAAGGAAAAAGAAAGCCTGTTCTCCACTGCCACCAGAGCTTCTGGTGGGTTGCGTCTAAAATGTTATTCTTAAGTTTTTATTATCATGTGTGCACGTAGGCACGCATGTACAGGAGTGTGTGTGTGTGTGTGTGTGTGTGTGTGTGTGTGTGTGTGTGTGTGTGTGTGTAGACACACAGATAGACATCAGAGAACAGCTCTCTGGAGTTGACATTCTCCTTCTTCCCTGGTTTCCAGAGATTTGACTTGAGTTTATTGGGCTTTCCCAGGAGGTGCCTTTGCTGGCTGCGCCATCCCCCTAAGCCTGCTTCTTTCTAAAACATTAGTACTTTGCTTTAGAAGTACTTATTGATTCAGCTACTAATAAAAACATAGTCATTTTCCAGACTCACTTCCAGTTCATGGGATTTTCCACCACTATAGTAGTGGCATTGTCTCCTCAAATCCTAGCAGGAATGATATGTAATTGTCCAAAGAATGCAAAAGTAAGCTTGGCTGACTCAGCAAATTAGGTAGGTGTTCATGGAATGAAAGTCTCATGATAAAGCCTCTCTCTCTCTCTCTCTCTCTCTCTCTCTCTCTGTGTGTGTGTGTGTGTGTGTGTGTGTGTGTGTGTGTGTTTTAATCATTATTCTTCAGTTCACTAGAACATAAATCTTCTGATTTTACTTATGACCTTCCCAGTTGAAAAGGTCAAATATGAGAAGGTCTGCTCTTCTAAAATTCTCTACCCCATTCATTTAGTAGATGTATAGACTTGCAAGATGGATGGGCTCCCCCTATAGAGAGTTTCTTCCAAAATTAAAGCCTTCCATCTTAGAGGGAAGCTCATTAAGACACAGAATGTTAAGGGGGGGCGGGGAAGCAGGTGAAACAACAGGATGTTCTAAGGCGAAGGGAAACATTCCACCCTGCAGGAAAATTTATAAAGTTCAGAAAATAAACAGCTCATCAGCTTTAGACAGTCATTAAATTGACCAGATACACCAGGCTTCCTCTCTCGAGCATGTATATAAGCAGTAAGCAATACTATGAGACAGACTCAGAGCTAGCCAAGCTTCCTGGACAAGGCATACCAGACAAGTTACTGAAAAGAAACAGAGATCAGGTAAGTTTCTCCCTAAAAAATCTCAGTCCACCTGAGCTACCTGAAAGAGACCCTGTCCAACCTGCTGAGCTGCCTGCCCTGGGATTCAGGGTTCCAGCTTTCATTAGCTGTCATCCATACCAAGGTGGACTTTCGTGATGGTGTAGTCTTTGAGTCATTTCTGTTCCTGTAGGTAATCCCACATGCACATTCCTGTAAGTAACTCATTGTAAGTAACTCATCAGTGAACTCACTGGTTCATCAAACAGGACTTCGGTGGTGTACATACTTTGTCCCTGTCCAGAGCAAAGCCTTCCATCTTAGAGGGAAGCTCATTAAGACACAGAATGTTAAGGGGGGGGTCACATTTCTCCAGAAATACTGCCACACAACAGATGACGAGCAATAATAGTAGCCAATGGAAGTGTATTTTAGAGAACACACATTCAGAAATCTTTGAAAGAGATAGTAGGGAAAAATGGAACTTCAAAATAAATTTAACATTTCTAGCATGATAAACTGTGACCAGGTGGCCATTTCTATTCAGTAAAACTGCAATAAATTGTAGTTTTGCTTGTCTGTTTGCTTTTAAATATAAGAGAGAGTATAGTCTACTTGCCTTATGCCAGTAAGGGTAAAAGTATTTCTAACAACAAAAAAAAGCAATTAAAACGAATGAAACACATTATAAAAAGCTATATTACAAATTAAAATTCATAAATCTGTGGAATTATCCTTTACATGTATTTCTCTTCTTTCAAACTCAGAAAAAAGAAGTATAAATACCTTTAAATTACTTTGTTATTTTTCTTCTGTTTTCAACAGTGTGGAAGAAAGAATGATTGTAAGTTGGTATTCCAGCTGACTTGTCTGTTGCTGTGATAAAACACTGACCAAATTCACCAACAATAACCCATTCATGACAACAGAGCCTTCATGATCAAGCCAACTTTTATCAGCATCTATCTTCCCTATTTCACTTGGTATTAAATTCCTAACATGAGAAAAAAACATTCAAATCATTGAGTTGTGTTCCTGACCTCAAAATGTACATCCTTCTTACAATGGCAAGCAGAGTTGTTGCATCCTAGTAGTCTCCAAAGTCTTAACTCATTACAGCATCAATTCAGAAGTCCAGAGTTTCATCTGACATGGGTGAGACTCAAATCGTTCCTACTGGAGTAGATCCTTTCCAGCTATAAGACTGTGAAATTAATGTGATTTCAGAATATAATGTTGAGATGGATGTAGTTAGATATTCCTATTTCAAAATGGTGAGATAGCTTAAAAGAAACATATAACTTACCCCATGTAAGTGCAAAATCCAAGATGGATGCAGCATCAATACAATTATGTCTCTTTTTGTCTCCTTGTTCTGTATTCTCAGAACAGAGACTATGCTTCCTGCCTGTCATTTTGGGAAAATCAGTCTACCCAGAAGTTCTGACATTCTTATCCCTGTAGCTTTCCTAGGCTGAATTTGCTGCTAATGGTCCTCTGTTTCTTTCTTTATTTTTCTTTTTTGGTTTTTTCGAGACAGGGTTTCTCTGTGTAGCTTTGCGCCTTTCCTGGAACTCACTTGGTAGCCCAGGCTGGCCTCGAACTCACAGAGATCCACCTGGCTCTGGCTCTGCCTCCTGAGCGCTGGGATTAAAGGCGTGCGCCATCACCACCCAGCGGTCCTCTGTTTCTTTGGCCTTGGGAATCGGCCTTCTATGTCATTGCTCAGTCGGTGATACATTATGATGGCCTCACTCTTGTGGTCTGGCTTAATATCACTTTTGAAAGCTACCACTCCTCTCCAATGATGGTTCTATACCTGGTTCTCTTGAGTATTAAGTAAATTATTAAAATTCTAGGTGAAATTGGCTGTGTACCCCTAGCTCTTGCATCTTACATACCTTCAGAGTCAGCACTCCTCAGGTGCTACTGCAGTCTACTGCTTATACTTTATGGAGTAGTAGCCAGAACTATACTTTAGTCCATATGAGCTGTGTGTAGGATGGCTTTGGACACCTGTAATTCAGGAATCACAGTCCGAAGGTATCCGTGAATAGAGAATGGGAAGGCCGTGTATGTGCTTCATTTGAAGCAGCACACTGAAGTCCGTCCATTTGTGGGCTTTTGATGACAGGGGCTGTTCTTAAGATCTCCAAAGTGCTTCAGGGTTTTTCTCCAAGTTGACTTACTTGTTTAAAATGTATTAATATTTTATTAGTTCTTAAATTTAACATATACAAAGTTATGGGTTTCTTTGGCATTTTCTTTTATTAAAATAATATTTTTATAAAACCTTTGAAAATTTCATGCAATGTATTTTGATCATATTCATAACCATTCCTACAATTCCTACCAGATCCACCACATCTCCAAAGCTACCTACTTTCTCTTTCCCTCTTTCTGTCTGTCTCTGTCTCTGTCTCTGTCTGTCTGTCTCTCTCTCTCTCTCTTAAACCTATCAAGTCCATTTTGTATTGGTTAACAGCTCTTAGGTGGAGGGCCTACCCTGAAATGCAGTGTATGTACCAGAAGTCACAATTAAAGGAAGCAAACTACCTTTCCAAGCATCATTCAAGTGTCAACAGCTCCTTGCCTAAGGATGTGATTATGTGTACATCTCTACCCCTCTCCCAGTGATGGGATATTGTATGAATTTAGTTTGCATGAGTATTGTACATTATGTCACAATTTCTGTGAGTTCATATGTGCATTTACCTTGCTGTGTCTGGAAAACGCTCTTTCCTTGAAGTCATTCATCACTTCTGGCTCTTACAATCTTTTGTCCCCTTTTCTGTAAATATCCATTAGTATTGAGGTGAGGGGATTTACAGAGATGAAACATTTAGAGCTGAGCACTCCCAAATCCTGTTCTTTGAACACAGACCAGTTGTGTATCTCTGCATTAATAACTATTTCCCTGAAAGGGTAAAGAGAGTTGAGCGATCCACTGATCTATGGGGATAGCAATAAATCACTGGGAGTCATTTTAAGGCTATATCCATGGCCTAGTTTGCTTTCTTTTGTTGTGATAAATATCATGACCAAAAACAATTTGGGAAAGAAAGGATTTATTTGGCTTACATATTGCAGGTCACTGAGAGAAGTCAGGACAGGAACTCAAGCTAAAAATGTGGAGGCATAAACTGAAACAGAAGACAAGGAGGAACTCTGCATACTGTCTTGCTACTCATGTTTTATTCACTTTGCTTTATTATACAGTCTAGGACCACTTGCCCAGATATAACACTAGCCACAGTGGGCTGAGCCCTCCCACCTCAATCATTAATCAAGAACATGCCCCACCGATGAGGTTCTCTCTTCCTAGGTGGCTTTAGTTTGTGTCAAGTTGAAATAAACTATCTAGCACAGTCCATTTAGCTGAATGACAGTAGGTTTTCCCCCTTAGAACTGTGAACACAGGTTCTTTGCTCCATTAGCAATGCCGTGTGTGGGTTCCATCTCATGGAGTGGGCCTGAAACCAGTCAGAGAGTGGTTGGTTTCTCTCATAATATCTATGCCACTATGTCACCAGTGGGTTTATCTTGCCAGGCAAATATTGTAGTTTGCAGGGTTCATGGCTTAGTGAGATTGATTATTACGTTTCTCCTCTGGTAGTATGCCTAACAACTACCAGAACTGTGAACGCTAACCTGTAGGAATAAAGTTTCCACTTGATTTCTCCATGCTTATGATTCAAATACGTGGTATCTTCAGCAATAAATAGGGTCTTACTGCCAAGCTGTGGAAAGTAGCCAAGAGCAATGACAGTAGCCTGTAATGTTTGAAGGCCAGAAAAGTCAAGCAAAAATGTTCAAAAAAAAAAAAAAAGCAAGAGATGAGGCAGTGATGGCACACGCCTTTAATCCGAGCACTCTGGAGGCAGAGGCAGGTGGAACTCTGTGAGTTCTAGGCCAGCTTGGTCTACAGAGTGAGTTCCAGTACAGGCTCCAAAGCTACTCAGAGAAACTCTGTCTCGAAAAACAAACAAACAAACAAACAAACAAACAAAAAAGCAGTAGAATAATAGGAATTAATAAATATTGTTCAATAATAACTCTCACTATTAACACTTTAATTCCACAATTTATTAAATATATTAAGAGACATAACTTTGTAATAGATTGGATTAAGAAAACAAGACACATCTTTTTGTTGCCTTTAAGAAACACACTTCACAATCAATGTCAGATACCACCTTAAGATAAAAGGAAGGAAAAGGGGATCCAAAACCAATGGAACCAAGAGACAAGGAGGTGTCTTTATTCTAATAATTGACAAAAATCATTTGAAACCCAAACTCATTAGAATAGATAGAAAAGATAGGGAAGGGCTCTTTATACTCACTAAAGAGAAAAATCTCCAATTTTCTTGATGATTATATTCTGCTTCTTTTATCTATGCTAGTTACTTTGTTTCATGTCCCATGGCCATGCGGTTGGTTTGTGCTACCTAAGATTTCACTCTTGCCAGGGTTAGCTTACAAACCTCCCAAATGTTTACAATCACTTTGTCTTTTAATTACAAATTCAGTCTTCATTCATTCCTCTCCTCATTTCATTCCTCTCATATGTCATTTCCTACTACTTATCAGACATATCTTTATGATTACTAACACTTACTACTACTAGTTTGAGATGGAACCTCATATATGCCAGGCTTGCCTCCAACTGTGTATGCAGCTGAAGATGATCTTCAAATCCTGACATCCAGCCTCCACCTCCCAGGCACTGGGCTCACAGTCATGTGTTGCTATGCTGGCTTCATGCGGTGTTTGGGATCAAACCAAGGGCTTCATGCATACCAAGCAAGCACTCTGCCACTGGAGCTGTATCTCCAGCCCCAAAGGTATCTCATTAAACAGTCCATTTTAGCTACAGTGTGGTAAGGAGCAGAAGCATTTCATAATAGAGTGGGATTTTGAAATCAAAGATTAAATTTTACTCACCTAGTTGACCTTAAAAGGACATTAAAGTTTTCAGATATAGGGAAAAAATTGAGAAAATACTGTTCAGAAAATAAGTATAATTAGGTGGTTGAGTGAAATACATGACCAAGAGTTCAGCAAGTATATGTAGTCTGTGAATGGTTTTGTAAAAGTAAAATAAAATGGTGAAGTTTTGGTGTTTTGTTTTTTGTTTTTCATTTTTTTGTTTTGTTTTGTTTCTTTTGTGTGTGGGGTGGGGGGTGTTGGTTCCATCTAGTTGCACATGAGTATACACATTCATCAAAATAGAATGTTGATTTACAAAAAGAAATTCAGAAAATATGAAATGTGAGCTGATGGGAGATACTCCATCAGGCAATGGGAAATGTATTAAGCAAATGATGTGGTAGCCAACTTTGTCTTAGAAAGAAACAAGTCTTTTTAATGAAAAGGAAAAGATATTTTTAAGTGGCAACACAGCAAAATTCTTCACATGTAATTTCTCTGCTCCTACATGGTTTATGCTTTTCTTGTCTCTACACCTTTACAGAAAATGCTTCTTCTGCTTAGAATTTTCCTCACTATCTTCCCCCGTGGTGCAAATGTGATTTCCATAAAAATCTTCACTAAACCCTACTATTGCTTAAGCCTGAGGCATATTTTTTTGTTTTTTACTTCTATTTTCCCACAACACATTTTGCATACTACAATTAGAGCCATTGTGTGCATGCTCAATACTTCAAAATGAATTTAAATTCTTACCATAAATTTTACACTCCCTTAATAAAAAGGTTCATACAAGATTTTCAAAGATCATACCTCCATTATGCTTATGTTCTGAAGCAGACAAATAATTGAAATAATTAATGTTGTGAGGGAAACAATAAAATGAAAACAGAAAATTTAAGCACTCAAAGAGCAAGAAGGTTCCTATTTTGGATATAAAGATCAGAAAAAATGTGAAGATTTACTAAGCAAAAATCTTGAGGAAGAGAAGTAAGTGTCTAAACAATATTCCGAGGGAGTCCTCAGGTGAATGGAAGGGATTTCAGATAAGCTATATGGTATAGACCCAGGCACTGAGAAGGAACACATGTTACTATGTGGGCCAAAGTAATAGTTCCTATAAGTGTCTCAAGTGACTACATCTGTGCTGCTGATACTATAGTAATCCAAGTCCATATTTAATTTTGAATTTAATTTTAAACTAATATTAAGTAAAATTTTAAATTCAGTTATTGGGGTACTAAGCATACTTCAAGTGATTAATATGCATTAGAAGAAAGTGTTACTGCATTGGCCACTGAGAAAAGAGAACACTTATATTTATAATTTAAATTATATGTTATGTATGTAGTCACCTGCATGTATATCTGTGTACCATTTGTGTGTCTGATGCCCACAGAAGTGAGAAAAAGGTGTCTTTATCTCTTGGTACTGGAGTCACTTTCTATGTTGGTGGTAAGAATCAAACTTGGGTCCTGTTTACTGCTGAGCCATCACTTCAGCCCCATTTTTTATCACTGCAGTTTTCCTGTAGAGTTTATTAGGAGTATATTCCTGTGGATATTGCTCTGTATGCTGTGAATGTGTTGCTCTGATTGGTTGATAGATAAATTGCTGATTGGCCAGTAGCCAAGCAGGAAGTATAGGTGAAACAAGCAGACAAGGAGAATTCTGGGAAGAGGAAAGGTAAGTGAGGAGACCCACCCAGCCGCCCAAGGAGCAACATGTAATGGAACACAGGTAAAGCCACAGAACATGTGGTGATACATAGATTAATAGTTATGACCTAATTTTTTTTTTTTTTTGGTTTTTCGAGACAGGGTTTCTCTGTGTAGCTTTGTGCCTTTCCTGGGACTCACTTGGTAGTCCAGGCTGGCCTCGAACTCACAGAGATCCACCTGGCTCTGCCTCCCCGAGTGCTGGGATTAAAGGCGTGCGCCACCACCGCCCGGCGTTATGACCTAATTTAAGATATAAAAGCTAGCTAACAAAAGGTTTGAGCCATGGCCATGGAGTTATAATTAATATAAGCCTTGTGTGTTTACTTGGGTCCCAGCAGCTGTGGGACTGACTGGTGAGAGAGATTTGTCCTAACCATGGGCCAGGGGGAACACAGGAAAACTTCAGCTACAAATGGTGTCCAATGGCTTGAGTTTCTACCTAAAACCTGAAAATACTTAGTAAACAATTCTAAATAGAGCCAAAAACAGGTTCCTGCTTCATGTCTCATGTGGGAGGCACCAAAAGAACAAAACCGAAACTGTACATCATGAGCAGCAGACAACATTTATGTAGGAACTTCAACACCATGTTGTTAAAACATGATCTTTTTCTAATTATCTTAATGGCAGAGGGGCAGAGAGGCAGAGATCATGTGATGTCAAACCTGATACTCTAGGCAAAAATATCCAATCTTTGTTTGATAAATGAGCTTAAAAAATGTATGAATGGTAATTAAGGTCATCGATATACAAAATTGACTTAATCTTTTCATGTATCAAGTTCAAATAAGACAAAGATTGAAGAAGTGGGGAAAACTAGAAACGAGATGTTTAAAGGAACTCATTTGGATTGTAGTAAATTAGGATTATCTGAATAAAAGATAAAAACACTAACAAAAAAACAAACAAAAATTTCTTAATTATCTAGTAGAGATAAGATGTCTTAAATTCCCGGTGATTCTGACCATCAAAGATTGTCCATTTTCTTTGTAGGGAAACTAAGAAATAACATTCTTGTATTTGTTTATTCATTTACAATACTCATCAGTTGCATATTGTGCAAATAGCAGTATTCTGGATGCTGGTGATTCTGTTTGTATGGGTTAGTTTTATGGTAGCTGAACTTAAGACACAGTCATTTGGCAGGAGGGCATCTCAATTGAGGAATTACCTTCAGCAGATTGGCCTAAAGGCAAGTCTGTTGCCTTTTCTTGGCTAGTGATTGATGTGAGAATGTTCAGTCCACTGTGGGGCATTGCCAGCCCTGTGCAGGTGACCATGAGGTAGATTAAAAAAGCAGGGTGAACAAGCTAGGAAGCACAATCCAGTGAGCAGCACTCCCCCATGGCTTTGGAGTCAGTTCTTTCTTTATTTTTTCAATACATCTTGACTGCAGTTTCCCCTCACTCCACTCCTCTTAGTACCCCTCCACTCTCCCCCAAATCATCTGCTCCTCAGTTTCCCTTCAGAAAAAAGCAGGTCTCTCAGAGATATCAGCTGAACATGGCATAACAAGAAGACTAGGCACAAACCCTCATATCAAGGCTGGGTGAGTCAACCCAGTAAGATCAAATGGATCCCAAGAGAGGCAAAACAGTCAAAGACAGCCCCAACTCCCAATATTAGGCATCCCACAAAAATACCAAGCTAACAACCATAACATATATGGTATGTAGAGGACCAAGCACAGACACATCTGTGATTGCTGCTTGAGTCTCTGTGAGCTCCTATGAGCCCTGCTTATTTGATTCTGTGGACCTTGTTCTCGACTCTGGCTCCTTTTGGCTTCAGTTATTACTGCCAGCCTTGAGTTACTGTCCTGATTTCTCTCAGTGATGGAGTTTGACCTGAGAGTTGTAAGATGAAATAAACACTTCTCTCCCCAAGTTGAGGTTGGTGTTGGCATTTTATCACAGCAACAGAAAATTAACTAAGACACAGTTGAAATAGGTTTTGCAGATTTTAAGGGGGAAAAGTCATTTTAGACTTTGACTGACTATAATGAAATCAGCAGGATGACATACTAAGAGGTAATTGGGGGCAAATGAATGTACGTACCATATATGCTAAAGAACATTGAAAGTAATAGAAAACTCAACCTATAAAGAGATTATAGTGTGTCATGGGGAGATTGTTGACAGAGTCTGATAGAGTTGGGTGCCCAGTGAGTGGCACAGGCGGAGGAAAGATAGACATGTTTAAAGCATGGGAATTTGAAATAAGAATAAAGACAATTTAGCAACATAAGGAATAATCCTATTAAAAAAATATGACTGTGGTCAAAGGAAAACTCAGAATTGAAAACATCGGATCAATGTTAAGTGAAACAAAGACACATCCTGCCTTGCTCCCCTCATACATGTTTTTCTATTGTGTTCTACAGATTTTAGTTATTCATGCTTTCTCAGTTATGCTTACCTTTCTGGGTAAGTCAAGTTTCTTCTTATCTATAGCCAGAACAGAATAAATTTATCCTCTATAGAACAATTGCAATCTTAAGTGGCTCTGCTGATTTTTTTTGAAGTGGATGATGTGGCTTCTGAAATTAAATAAAGATGAAAATTCAAGAGAGAAAAAACTTTAATTGAAGAAGATACAGAATTTTAAGAAATTCTCATATCATTGAAAAATACAACTGAATTAAATCTTCCTGTGTACATTTGCCACAATCATTTAGCCATTCTTCTGTGATGGTTCCATACCCTGTTTACTGTGAATGGCTATGGTATTTTGACTTCAGTTTTTTTTTCATTTATATATCCAAGAGTAGAATAAATTGTTCTTAGGGTAGTCCTATTTTTAATTTTGGGGTAAATCTTCCTATCATTCACATAGTACCTAGTGGCTTCATTCTCTTTTTCCAGAGTCTACAGATTCTTTTTCCCTGCATCCTCACTAGCATTTGTTGCCATTCTGGCTGGGAGTTCTACTATGTGCTACAGTGATGCAATTTTTTCCATATTTTGATTAGCTGTTGGTAATTTATCATTTGAAAACACTGTCCAATTCATGTGCTCACTTATTGATTGAATTATATTTTGAGTTCTTTACACTGTCTAAATATTAATCCCCTTGAACATATATAATTAGCAAAGACATTTCCTTTCCTTTAAAATATCTTTTAATTCTGCTGACTTTTTTTCTCTTACTCAGAAGGACTTTTGAAATACATGTAATCCATTTGTCAGTTCTTACTGTTAGTAAGTGAGGTTTTAGAAATCTTTCTAGAGCATCCTTCCCTATATTCACCTTGAACTCTTACATATGTTTCCTCAAACAAATAACAAAGTCCTAAGTTTTACATTAAGGAGTTTGATCTATTTTGAATTTATTTTTGTACCTTCTACACATGGCTACCAATTTTTCTCAGCATCATTTTCTATGGAGTCTCCATTTTCTTCAAGATATGTTACTTGCATCTGTTAAAAATCAGGTGACTGTAGCTGTATAGGCTTTTATTTTTTGCCTTCCAGTCTATTCAGTTGGTCTACACATCTTGTTTTGTACACCATGTTGTTTTTGGAACTTTTGTTCTGTTATATAACTTGAAATTAGGCCACTGATGCCTTCAAGAGTTTTCTTCCTACTTTTTCTATTCAGGATCATTTATGCTTCCATGTGAATTTTAGGATACTTTCATTTTTCTGATTCCTTGAAGAAATCATTGTAAGTTTAGCAGGGACTGCAGTTTTGGATAGTATCATCATTTTCACAATTTTAGTTTTGCAAATCCATGATCATAGGCAAGTTATTATCTTCTGTTGCCTTCCATTTCTTTCTTTTGTGTTTTTAAGTTTGTATTATAGAGGCATTTCTTGTTCTTGGGTAGGCTTATTCCTGGTTTTTATTGTTTTGTCTTGCTTTGGTTTGAAGATATTCTGAGTATGAATATTTCCTGATTTCTTTATCTGCTAGTTCACTGTTGGTGTACTGAAATGCAATGATTTTTTTTTATTATGTATTGCTTTTGAGTCCTGGTATTGTGCTTTATATATTTGTGAGATCTAAGAGTTTTCTGAGCTTATAGGATCTTCTAAGATTATGGTAATAACATCCACAAATAAAGATAATTTGATTCCTTCCTTTTTTATTTGCAACCTTCTTGTTTCTTTCTCTTGTCTTATTGCTTTAGCTAATGCTTCAAGCCTTATGTCTTATAAGAATGGAGAGAATGTACACCCTTGTGTCATTCCTGATTTTAAGAAAAATCTCTAAATTTTTCCTATATAGTATGATGTTGACTATAGTCTTGTCTCTACTATGTTGAGATATGTTCTTTGTTATTTTTAGTTTCCACCATGAAAGGATGTTCAATTTATCTAGAGGCCTTTTCTAAAGGTTGTTTTATTTCTGTTTGCCTTAGTTTGGGGTTTTATTGCTATGAAGAGACAACATGACCATGGCAATTCTTATAAGGAAAGCATTTAATTGGGGTGACAGTCTACAGTTTTGGAGGTTCAGTCTGTTATAATTTTGAAGGTAAGCATGGAAGACATGGTGGTGGAGTGGTATCTGAGAGTCCTACAGGAACAGGAACAGAAAGAAGAGAAGACTAGCAGGCAACAGGAAGTCGACTGAGACACTGGGCAGTACCCTGAGCAGAGGAAATGTCAAAGCCCACTCTCACGGTGACATACTTCTTCCAACAAGGCCATAAACACTCCAACAAAACCACATGTCCTAATAGTGCCACTCCCTATGATATTATGGGGGCCAATTACATTCAAACTCCTACACTGTTCCTGAGTCTATTAATGTGGTATGTTACATTCATGTTAAACTATCACTGAACTACTGGAATGAAACCAATTTCACCATCCTCTATCACTTATTTAATATGTTGCTGGTTTTACTTGGAAACTGTTTTGTTAAGAGTTTTTCAGGGAACTTAGATTCCAGTGTTCCTTTTCGTTGAGCCCTTATCTGGTTGGGGTATCAAGATAATGCAGGCTTTATAAGATGATTTTTGTAATGTTCATCCTCTTTCTATTTATGAGATGTTTTGAGGAATGTTGATGTGAATTCCCCTAGAAACAACTGGTATAATTTAGCAGTGACTCTGGATAGTCCTAGGCTTTCCTTTGTTGGGAGACTATTGCTATTTTGATCAAATTGCTTGTTATAAGATCTCTTTTGTATTGTTTATGTTGTCTTGATTTAATTTTGGTAGGTATTATGCTTCTAGGAACTCATCTTTTATTTCTAGAGTCTTCCACATTATTGGAATATATGTTTTCAAACTATCCCCTTATGATCCTCTGAATTTCATTTGCATCTATTAAAATGTCTCTATTTTCAACTCAGATTTTATTAATTTGGGTTCTCTCTTCTGGTCATTTGAGATGAGTGCTGTCAATCTTTTTAATCACTTCAAAGAATCAACACTTGATTTTATACCTCCTGCTGTTTTCTATTGCATAGTATTTTTCTTCCCCTTATTTGATCACAATGGCAAATATTTGGGTATTATCTAGCCAGTTCCTATGTTTTTTCACATTCTTTTCAATCTTTCTCAGACTGAGTTGTTTCTAAGGATCTACCTGAAAGTTCAAATGACAGCTTCCTTCTTTTAATTCTGCAAAAGCAATTTGTAAAAGAACACAAGGAGTTTATAGCTTGTTGAGTACAAAGCAAAACAAATAATCACAGCCAGCACTCAAAGGTCTGAAGAAGATCTTTATTTCTTGCAAGCAGGAAAACATGTTCTCTTGGATCAAAAAAGGGGGAGATGTATCAGAGGGACCTACATGTTTTCATATGGGGGAGGCACTTTAGGGAGGGTACAGTGCTACACATGCTCAACTTTCCTCTGAGAATCCTCCATCAGAATCACACCAAGAATGCCTCCATGCAGGGATGCTGATGTTCTGGATGCATTTATCCCACTTCAAAGACACTTAACAATGGTTAATTTTTTTTGTTGTCTAATTTTGTTTTCATAGGTGACCAGGTACAGTTTCCAACTCATATTCAATTGAACTGAATGAAACTCATAAGTTCATAACTTAATATTAAAAATTTCTAGGATCTAATTCTAATAAAGAACCAGGAAAAGTTCCCTTACAAAGGCAAAAAGAGAGTAGATACCAATGTGAGAACACACAATCTCAGAATTATCAAAGACTTTAGATACAGCTATGTTCCAACAGATACAGGTAAACACTTTTGATATAAATACAAAGTAGAAAGTTTCAGAAAAGAAAGATAATATATGGAAAGGAACCAATTGGAAAATTTAAATTTTAATGAAAAAATAAAATAAGCAATTAAAAAAATCACTCTGTTAGCAGACATAAAAGTATCAGGGTCTGGGGATAGATCTGTTTTGGCTCTTTTTCAAAGGCGTTCTTTCCTTTATTCTCAGAGGCGAGCAGGCTATCATTTCCAACCCATATTCACTTAGGTGTGATTCCTTAAAGTCTTTCCAATCATTTGGGGACCAGACCCCAGACCCTGTGCATGTGCGGCATTCTAATTCATCCCAGAAGTTCACATGCCAATTTAGGAGGTAACTTACAGAATTTTCTTCTTTCTGTGATTTTCTTAACATGTATTTTACGTTTGGGAAAGGGCCAAAGCATTCCCACAGAATACCTGCTTCCTGGGGGTGGGGTGGGGGGCACAAGGACACAGAAAATCAGTTTCTCTTTTTGGTGAGTAGTGGTTAATGTTGAGACTCGGGCTGATCAAGAGGCTGAGAACAAGTGACTGCTGTACACTTCGCCCTAAACAAGTCACCCATGACACCTCCTTCCAGGCTCAAGGAACATTGTGAAAGAGGGAGTAGGAAGAATGTAAAGGAATGGATGCGAGGACCATGAAACACTGATATGGTACTCATGAAACCACAATAAGAGTTTTCTACACAAGTCCTATTCAGGACTGAAACACCCAGTCATAGACGGGAAGGGACTCACAGGACCCTGTCCAGGGGAGATAGAGCAGCTGAGGGTTGCCAGGAGAGATGAAATCAGGGGCAGTCACGCAGCCATGGGTCAGTTATACATTCTACTGTATGTAGCTCCATATCTACGTCCTGTTGATTCCAAAGACGGTAGGAGAAAGATCACAGACCAAAATCATCATGGCCAAATTAATTAAACCAAGCAGTTAATTAAAGCAAGCTTAAAAAAAAATTCATGTACATGGACTGCCTCCCTTTAAGGTGGGTTTCAAGAGGTCAGTATTGGACATGTTGAAGTTACTTTTGTAGCTCATTGGTATGGGGGTTCCAAATGGGGGACTTGGCAGGTAAAATAGGTGTGGTTATAGGAGCAGGACAAACAAGTTAGTCCTAATGACTTCTTGAAACAAAGACATGGTTGCAGGGTTGGCATAGCAAGGTATTCATAGTCATGACAAGGTAGTCATAGGTGGACATACACACACACACACACACACACACACACACACATATATATATCCTTTTGAAAAAAAAGTTCTGGTTGTAATATGTTTATGAATAACTTTTTGAAACAGGGGCAAGATTACAATCCCTGGACAGGCAGTGCAGAACTATTTGTTTGTAGTTAAGATTATAGGCGAGGCATAGCCCAATCCTTGAGAAACAGTGGTTTATTATACACAGGAATGAACATAATTTGTCGTTTACTAGAAACGGGTTTTTAAGCCTAAGATGGAGGCAGGCTGGTTCTTTGACTCATGTTAAGGTTAAACACAGTTACAAATGAAAAATCAAAAAGACATACAAGACATAGGGACTTTACAGAAGAAGGAAGGCATTGCACAGGGTGGGAGAAGGGTAAGAGGAGGTGGTGGCTGAATGTGATCAGAGTGTATGTATGCATCTATGACATTTCCAAAAAAGAAATTAATTTAAAACTTTTAAAAAATCAGAACAAAATTCTAGGCATTCAACATACATGGATACATCAATCCATTAAACACATTACCATTTGTTTCCCCCCCGTAATTTGTGTTCATGGTTAAAAGCTTAATTTTTCACTGGGCTATGGCATTGTGTCATTCCTTCAACTAGAAAAATGAGCTCATATATCAGAAAACGAATTAAAGTTAAAGGGAAAAAATGATCCCCAAAGCATGCACTGTTGAGAGCTGGGCAACAAAAGAGAAACACAAGGAAATGTGAATCCGTCTGTCTTATAAAGGAACTCAAAAGCATTACTTAAAGACTTTGCAAAGGGAAGACACTCTATGTGCCAGCTGTGGTTTCTGCCTGTTGTGGAGTCTAATGAATAGTTGTTTTCTTCCTGGTATTTATTCTGGAATAACAATAAAGGTCGTTGATCTCAAATTCTAGGTTGTTTTTAACCTATCATCCACCCACAGTTTTATATTGTCTTTTGTAAAACTTAATGGGTTTAAATTTTTCCCCAAATCTCCAAATAACAATTTTTAACAGAAATATTTCTTGGGTTTTGAAGTAAATCATTTGTTACTTTATGACTAAACCTTAAAATCCAAAACAGCAAGTTTTCTTGGGTACTCATGTGACATTGTGTGAGGAAATTTTCTGTGGATTTATTTTTGAGTTATGTGCTAACAATTTGTTTTTCATTGCTAGGATTCAGAATATCTCTAAGGAGAAATAAAGGATATCTTTAAAAATAACATATTTGTCTGAAAAAGAATAGGAAAAAGTGTTTTTGACAATGATGACCTGAATCTAGTTTATAATGCTCATAAAAAGGCTTTGCTTCTTTGCTTTTCATATAAATGAAAAACATATTTTTTCTTAAATAATAATATGCTTTCATTGAATTTCAAGAAAAGGGGAGGTTTTATATTAATCTTAACTTGACCTTATTATCATGATTAACTGCCATGAAACGTAAGCTTCCCATGAGCCATTCGAGGAAAGAATAAGAAACTTTGGGAAAGGGCCATGTTTCTCAAACTGAGTCTAAACCAAAAGTTCACATTCTCAAGAACCTGTTCTATATCTATCACAAAGAGACTCAACATATCCACAACATAATCCTTTATCTTCTTCTTGGTACTGTCATATATTTGCTTCCATATATTAATAAAAAGCATCTACAATACTACTGAGAACATCTAAGCACCTTTGAATATTTACAACAAAAATTGTATAACATCAATGCAAAGACTCCACTAGTGTTAAACTAAGTTAATGTTGTAAGCACACAATGTGAGAAACAAAGATGACCACATTAATGTCTCTCCACAATTTCAATAAATTCTTATTCTGGAAAATTCTTATGTTATGATGTCTTCCATGATAACAATTTGTCAGATATTCCTACTTTTCATGATAATCTGGCTGAGGTAAACAGAGTCATTTATTTATATCTTAATTACTCAAATCACACATCACATAGTAAATATTTATGTAGGTTACATTGACTACAAAGAGTTCAAGAGACAAGGAGTTTCAGTGAGGGCTGGGAAGCCATAGATGAAATGCATTTATCTCTGTATTGATAAGATAATGAACCTGATTAGGTTGCAGAGAAGAAACTGCTCTTGTGAGTCAGATCAATGTGACTCAAAGATTTCAAAGTAAAGCTGCAGAGCTGAGTCTAGCTGAAGAAGCAAAAGAACAGGGCTGGTTCCAGATGAACAAGTATGCAGGAGAGATGGCAAGTCTAGACTGGCTTCTAGGTGGATAGGCAAACAGAAATATGAGTAACCCATATGAACAGCCAGGACCGAGACAAGCCAAAGCTACTGGGATGGTGGGGGATTTTCTGCCTGTTAGTCCTAATGCACACACCCAGTGGTAAATGATAGGGTAATAGAGGTTATTGTCATTTCACTGGCTACCTCCTTGTAGGATCCAGGTGAGGAAACCCTTGGTTTGATGTGCTCAATAAGTTCTTGAGCATGGGGTTTCTGTATAATGATTTTAACATGCCTATGTACCCCAACACTCAATTCAATCTCATACATTTTCAGGGTGGCACCTGTTCCACTCACAGGAATATATCTTTTATTTTTCTGTTCTGTATGATGGGTGCCAGGAAGAGGGTGCCATTTATGTACTGTCCCAGTTATAAAGTCTTCCTTCTTCTTTAAAATGGAGCTCATAGGAACTCATGAACTTTAGACCAACTGCTGTGGAGCCTCCATGAGACTAGGCCCTTTGCATAAGCAAGACAGTTGTGTAGATTGATCTGCTTAAGAGGCCCCCTGGCAATAGGATCAGGATTTATCCCTGGTGCATGAGCTGACATTTTGGAGCCTATTACCTATGGTGGGATACCTTGTACAGCCTTGATGCAGGGGGAGGGGCTTGGACCTGCCTCAACTGAATGTACCAGGCTCTGCTGACTCCCCATGGGAGGCCTTACCTTGTTGGAGGAGGAACTAGGGAGTGGGTTGAGGGGGAAGGATGGAGGGGCAGGAAGAGGGAAGAGAGGGGAATCTGTGGTTGGTATGTAAAATGAACAAAAAATTTCTTAATAAAAAATAAAATAAAATAAAATGGACTTTCTCTGTGAAAAACACATCTTAAAAAAAATAGACAAACAAACAAAACCATTTGACACAGTATGTAGTAGCTTACAGCAGGGAACAGATTACAAATCAAAGAAACTTGATTCCAAAATTATTCCACGAAGCTTGACAGGCAAAACAAAATCTTACTTTGGGGCTTGAGAAATAATTCAGTGGTTAAGAGCACTTACTGTACTTGTAGGGAAACTGAATTCATTTCAGAGCATGGCTCATGGCAGCTCACTATTAACTGTAACTACAATTCCAGAAGACACAACACTGTCTTCTGACTTTCTTAGGTACCATGCATATACAGTGCATATACATGCATGTACGTAAAACATGTATACACACAGAATAAAAATAAATTTTCAAAACCCTTGATGTTTTTCTGTCAGCTTAGTGACTGAACATGAATCTACTGATATTTCAATTATCGTATGAGGCCCCATGACCACACAGTCAGTGCCCTCCCAGCCACTGAGGCTGCATCCTGGTGGGTTTTCCAGTCCTATGACCCCTCACAGCCCCTCATAGGCCCTCTGCTGTGGCCGCCATACACAGGTTTAAATTAAGTCTCTAACATTCTATTTATCTTTTTTTTTTTTTTTTTTGGTTTTTTTTCAAGACAGGGTTTCTCTGTGTTGTTTTGGTGCCTGTCCTGGATCTTGCTCTGTAGACCAGGCTGGCCTCAAACTCACAGAGATCCACCTGTCTCTGCCTCCTGAGTGCCGGGATAAGATTTCAGAGTCATAGGCTCGTATGAAAACCTGCGGGCTCAGAGAGGTTGAGTAGCAGCTAGCTGACTTTGCTTTTTGGCCTGAAGCACACTGTTTCTTGTTCTAGAACCAAAAGGAAGCTCCAACTCGAGATGACTACAAGTGATTCAAAGATCCTTTGGGGTTCAATAGAAAAGTTCCAGAGTTGGATAGCATTGATAATTTCACCCTCATCTCCCCATAGAACTGCATGCTTAAAATAGAATAAAATTGCAACTAGAAAGATGGTTCAGCCTTTAATAGCCCTTATTGCTCTACCAGAGGACCAGAGTTCAGTTCTAGCACCCATATCAGACCACTCAAAAATATCTGGAAGCCCCAGCTCCAAAATATCTCAAAAATATCTCATGGCAGCTATACACACACACAAACCAAATAATGAATTAATTAGTAAATAAGAAAAAGTTTAAGTAGATGAATTTTATACCATGTAAACCATTCCTAAAGCTGTGGTAGTTTTGAAAACAAATAAACCCATGCCTAGGATCCAGAACTGAAGCCAAACATTAGTAGTTACTGACAAATTGATTGAAGGTAAAGGGAGAAAGGATTCATGACTAATACTAACATATTTGGACATGAAACCTGAAAGAACTTGAAGTGCCTAGTAACTAAACATGAAGCACTTAGCACCTAAGACACGGGTAGCTAAATTAAAGAAGCAGAAAGGACTTAAAGGGAACTGGAAACTTCCCATTGCATTTGTCAAGGTGGTGGTCATTGTTCTCAGGGTAAGTTTATTTGCCACTATCTTGGGCAAAAGTCCAAGACTTCAGAAGAAAGTCAGATGGGAAATGGAGTGAGTACAGATAATTTCCAAGGTGCATTTCTTATTATATCTGTGCCTTTGTTCTCTTAGTTGATATAATCAGCTTATGTGGATTAAATACCATGTAGACACCAGATGCCCACATATATTAGGTCTTCTTTTATATACAACCTTAGATTAGCCATCCAAATTCTTTTTCCTTAGCTTAACACAAATTTCAAAAAAGATTTTAACTTAGATGTATCATTTATAATCAATTCCCTATATTGCAAAAATTGTTTACTTTTATTTTTGTTATTCCACTTTTTTTCATATTATTAGTGATACATGGAATAGCTGTATCCTGGGTTTAGACATAGTGATAAAATAACTGAAAACAGGAACTCATTTTTTCTTTATATGAAAAATAATGTCTTGCCTGAGATGTATACATTTATTGCAACTCATTGCACTGCATGGTTAAAGTATACACATTTCATTGTATATTTTTTTCTCAAATATTTATTTCAAGAGAAACATATTACATATTAAAATGTTTTAAAAAATGGAATAATGTTTCATGTGAGTAGTGAATGGGAGACAAGAGAGATGGCCTACCGTGGCTCAGAACCCTAGCTGCTCTTTCAGAGGACCAGAGTTCCCAGCCCCCATATCAAGTAGACAATGGTGGGGAGCAGGATTTAAGGGCCAAACAGGAAATTGTGGACACAGAAAATGAATTGTATAAAATAAGAATTCATAAATTTCCATTGCTTACATGCAGAAAACATACAACCATTGATTACATGCTTGAGACACACATTTTGACATTTGGAGCACCACCGAGTATACACTTTCATATACTCAAAACAAAAATGTTGGGATGAGAAGATAATAGCATCTCTTCCTGAAAGGATACATTAGTCAACCATCCAATTTTGCTGCTCCACTGACCTTGAATAAGCCTCATGAGTTTCATTTATGGGAAATACAAATTATTGTACTGGTATTGTAATGTGTTTTTTTTTAATTTACCAGAGAATTTTTTAAGTGTAAAAAAATCTTTTTAGAGGTGCAAAAATTATGACAGCAAGTGACAAATCGCAAAGCAAGCACATGTTATGCTGTAATGTTTAATAGGAAGTTCTCCTGGCACTGTGACAAATGATAAAATATTTGCTGAGCATTGGAATATTAAAATGTAGAGCCCTTTGAAGTTCATCACAGTGACTCTAAGTGTGCCTACAAATAGAGAGGGTATCGAAGGCTTGGCAATTGACCAAATAAAATATGGCTAAGCAAGTCATCTTCTGGTTGACTAATAATAGAACACTACCCAGGAAGGACAGGGAGAGCCACATTCTCCATCATAAAGGAAAAAGGACTGACTTTAAATTAGATTGCTTTCCCCCTAATCTTTGCTCAATCCACTCTCTCACCCTCACCAGGGAACTCTGGGGCCTGTATGCTGTGAGATGAACCCATTTATTGACTGGGACTTAATTTTTTTTCTCTCACAGTGAGTTAATTTGAACTTCTTATATGCTACCAAAAAAATGACCTCACCTTTATTTCCCCTCAGCATTATATCACAGCATCCTCTTGCTGCTCGGGGATCTTCCTGCCAGCTGGCCTCCACCTCCAGCCAGCATTTTCTCTTTTCAATCACACTCTTGTCTGTCTCAATTCCTGAATCAAGACTCCAAGTCCAGACGTCCATCCTTTTCTCACTGAGCACGTCTTGTCCACTCCCTAGTTCATTTACTCCCAGACATTTTCCCTGCCATCTCAATGGATTCTAGATTACTCTAGGAACGTTGGCATCCAAATGTCTGATATTATTACCAAGAATTCTAGTTCTTGTTGCCTGCCTGCTTCTAGCCCTTACCAAAGCAAATAGCTCTTGTCCGACAAGGTACCTGGGTCAGAGTGTGCTCGTTTGCTGTGGAACTTTCCTTTGACTGTGATAAAAGCTCAGGGTATTATGAATGAGGGCAGTAGGAAGGGATGGGAAGGAAAGAAGATAAATAAGTAAATTCCAGAAAGTGTTTTGCTAATGTGTTTGTAGAAAAGGCTTCTTTTGTCCTCATCACACTTTACACTTCTTGGAAGGATTTTGAAGTAAAAAAATCCAAAATAATATTACTTTTATATGCCTCAGTTTCCCACTTTATTCATTAAACTGTTAATTGTCTCTCTCTTGTCTCCAAATCCTGAGCCTTTTGACCCTCTCTGTAGGACACGTGTTTGATAAGCTCCCTTCCATTCTACTCATTACTACTGTCTGTTATTTAGCTTGTAAATTTTTGGCTGGATCACTATTCTATTATCCACGGCCTTTATATCATTGCTTTCCTTTACTCTTAGCAGGCAAGGAAGAGGAACAGGAAGGAAGTTTTTTGATATAGCAAGAGGCCCCCGTCTCCCCTTTTTGGAAGAGCACATAAAGGTGGCTGCCTGGAAAATGTCCCACCTTCATTATTTAGCTTTGGAAAATAAGATAAAAAAAAAACCAATAGTTCCAAAGTTCCAAACAGCAATTCCTTAAGTTGTGAAAACTGTCTTTGGATATTTAATACTGCAACAAGTATTAAATTGAATTTAATGAAGTATAAATGGAAATCAAAGTATATGTGTTGTTTTGCTTATTATGTACTTTCTCTTTACAGCATAATTTTATCAAAGTAAAAAAATGCATTTTTTTTCAATTAGCCAAATTCAAAGCCTTCTTTTTGAATGCTATTACTTTACATTGAAACTAATATTATAACACCATTTGTGCTGGATAGTTTTATATCAACTTGACACATGCTAGAGTCTTCTGAAAGGAGGGAATCTTGACTAAGAAAATGCCAACTTAAGATCAGGCTGTAGGCAAGCCTCTAGGGCATTTTCTAACTTAGTGATTGATGTAGGAGGGCCCAACCCACTGTAGGTAGTGTTACCACTGAGCTAGTGCTGCTAGGTTCTATAAGAAAGTAGACTGACTAAGCCATGAGGAGCAAGCCCATAAGCAGCACTCTTCTATGGCCTCTGCAATAGCTCCTGTCTTCAGCTTCTTGCCCTGTTTGAGTTCCTGTCCTGACTTCCTTCAGTGATGAACAGTGATAGTGATAGTGGAAGTGTAAGCCAAATAATTCCTTGCCTCCACAATTTGTTTTGGTCATGGTGTTTCACTGCAGCAATAGAAAATCTGACTACGACAGCATCTGATAACAAATTTCTTGTAAGTCACTTTGCTTCAGATGATTTTAATCATGTACCATGCAAAAATGAGGATTTGAGAAATTTTTAATGTATCTCTTCATAAATTTAGTTGTGAAAAGGGTTTATGACTCAATATATTTTTAAACTACTGAGCGACATACTCCATAACCCTTTCAAATCTTGATGAAAATCTAAAAGTTCTATGCTTTTAATTAAGTTTTAACATTTACACGTTTCCAAGAGTACATTTTAGTGTGAGCTATTTTAAAATTATTTGAATTGATAATAATTTTCAAGGACTCAGCATGAAGATACAGCAGTACACAATAAACTGCACCCATACATGATGCTTAGGTGCTTGTTAGATTGAGCTTTAGAGGTAACAACAGAGGAGCAAGTATAAATAAACAAGAATTGTGAGAAAGCCGCATGGAAGAAAGAAGCAGGAAGAACAAGGAAGGGAAAGGAAGGGAGGAGGAAAGATAGGAACATTATCTGGCCTGAAGGGAGGAATACATAACTTCCAGGGGGTGGCATCTAATTTTCCACATTTTTAAAAAGGTGTGGGAACAAATGGAGTTTTGCTCTTTTGAATCACTGAAGCAATATAAAGGTAGCCCTGCAGTTACTCCATTCCAGTGCATTGGACACCCCCAGCAGAGCCTAAACACAATTAATAGACATTTTTGAGATATCTGCTGTTCAATATCCAACTCCCTTTTGCATTGGTCTTTCTGACCCCAGGATTTGGCTCATATTTGTAAGCCAAGATTCTATGTCCCAGGGTTCTTTAGACAAAGTCAGGACCAAGGCAGAATTCTCTCAATGTGCTTGGAATTAAACTTTAAATAACCTCAACTAAAGCATCTGAAGACATTTGAAAAGTTTGGCCATGGCAGGGATGCCTAGCTGCATGCCAGGAGCTCTGACATTGTGATGGCTCTGGAGCTTGGAAGCCTCACTTGTCCCAGCTAGTCCCATGATCTAGCAGGAAGAGCTTCCGAGGTCTTTGCAGTTCCCACTGTAGTAGTCGGGCCAGCTTGCCTCAATCAGTAATAAGACTTGGCTACCCATGGGTGCCTTCTTCTATTCTAACCAACCAAATGACCTTTAGTAATCCCCTCATTGAGTGGACCGTGTATCTTAACGATGGAGGATATTCCTTTAGACCTTTGTTTATGTCAGTCTTCTCTTTGTAAACATTATGAACCAACATAAACTCTAATGAGTTGTGGTATTAATGAAGTCATTCTTCAGTCATTTCATTTCCAACATAGGCAGCAGTGGATTTGCTAAAGCAGAAAAAAGGAAATCGTTCACACAAAAGGAAACATTTACCAAGAGTGCACAGATAATAAAAACATACTCGTTTCTTGGCTGAGAATTAGAAGGCAAGATGAGCAAAGAATGATGGACAGGGAAGAGAGGATTTGTACAAAAAATAAGAAAGCCTACGTGTAACATGGTATGACTTAACACTGGCAGAAATGGATTCAGCACTACTTCTCTAAAAAAACATAGTCCTGGGTTGGGGATTTAGCTCAGTGGTAGAGCGCTTGCCTAGCAAGCACAAGGCCCTGGGTTTGGCCCTCAGCTCCAGGAAAAAAATAAAATAAAAAACATAGTCCTTTCTGCAACCCTCTTTTAAGAATGTCATTGCTTCCTAGACATGAATTTCACTATATCTAGAGCACAAGGAATTGTGTATTCCGCAGCAGTAACTCTGTGGCTTCCAAACTACATGGATCTCATTAACTGATCATACTTCCCCCATGAATAACATTCTAAATGTCTCTGTGCAAAGCTGATTTATGGCCACCCCAAGCAGTTCACAGACCTTTTTTTAACCTCTGTGTGTACTGCCCCTCACCTTCTATCTTATGTAAGGATCATACTAGGACTTTCCAAGTGGCTTTTATTCTTTCATTGATTGAAAAATATTTCCTTGTTGATATTTAATGTCCTTAGTTATAATTCCTCCTGATACCTATTAATTTTAAAGAATTGTGTTAGTATATCAGATTTTTTAAAAGTGGTTTCAAATTATACTCAATGACCAAACTAAATCTGTAGTCACTTTCGACTTGAATGTCTTTCTATATCTCCATATACTGTACAGTAGCAATTATTGCTAACCCTTTTTCCTAATGTCTTTCCAATCTATCTCTTTTATCTTGACATTTAAATTCATTATGTATTCAGTTTTCTTAAATATGATGTTTATGAAGTTTTTTAGCTGGCCAGATGGTCTCTACTTACTCCTCTGAGCTTTTCTTCATAATTTTCAGAGTGAATTATCTTAAAATAAAACAATCAAAAGCAACAATTTATGAGCATACCACTGTCTTACTCAATGTCACTGAATGACTCCCCAACTTTTTAAACCTTACACAATCAAGTTTACGCCTTGCACAATTAGTTACTGTTCTATATAGTCCAGATAATAATTGATGATAGCCACACTTTTGGTTTTGAACGAGTGGGTGTATTAAGCATATAGCAAGCCAAAGTAAAAGAAAAAATAGCAATAGATAATAAAACATTAACTCATTCCAATTGAGGGAACAAGAAAAGTAAAAATCATCAAATTGGTGTTTACAACATCTAGCAGAAGCAAACAGACATACTGTATATCCCGACTGAAACCTCTGCACAGAACAGTAATTTTTCCATGGATGAGATTCTGGCTTCTTGATCCCAAAGCAGGCATTTTTACACCATGGAATAAACAGCAATAATATCTGCTAGAAATAGTTTACCTTATAGCTGTTCTCAAGGAAACAAGTTTTAAAATATTTCTGTAGCTTTTTCTTACTGCTCATAATAACAGTTAAAATAAAAGATAATGTGTCTTTGGTTAGTTAGTATACTGGGAATCCATCAAAGAAGCTGTAAGTGGAGTCGTAGGCAGATTTCCTTTCAGCCAATATATGCATGTAAATGTTCCAGACAGGTTTATATAAAGGAGTTCTGGGTGTTCTTCATGTGTAGCTAAACTTTGATTTGAATTCATGGAATTTATCTGAGCCTTCACTGGCCATTCCAGGTGCAGGGCGGCCTGCTGTGCTGCATAGACAGAGTTCGCAGTCTGTTCCACTCTGATCCTGATTGTTGAGATGTGTTCTCAATGAACTCTTTCTACAAGATTTTCTTAGTTCTACCTGTGATTTGTTTCCCATCAGAAGTTTGATTTAGTCTGTTAATTTCTGTGATGGTTTGAACAAGAATGGCCCCCTAAAACTCACGTGTTTAAATGCTTGGCCCATAGTGAGTGACACTATTAGGAAGTGTGGCCTTATTGGAGGAAGTGTGTCACTGTGGGCTTTGAGGTCTCATATGCTCAAGCTACACCCAGTGTGGAATACAGTCTGCCTGTGGATCAAGATGTAAAACTCTGAGCTACCTCTCCAGCACCATGTCTGTCTACATGCCACCAAGTTTCCTACCATGATGATAATGGACTAAACCCCTGTACTTTAAGCCAGCCCCAATTAAATGTTTTCCTTTATAAGAGCTTCCATGCTCATGGTGTCTCTTCACACCAATACAAACTCAAACTAAGAAGACACTTTCTTAAATGACCCTTTTAACAACCATTATAGGACATAATGTTTTTAACCTTTCTCCTTTTCAGAGTTAGAGGTAGCTTAAGCCTACAATGGGAGTTTTACAGGACACTTAATGTAATCGTATTTGAGTCTGAGATACAGGGTTGTGAAAGTCCACTTTCAGTAATTTAAACAAAATATAACAACTTATCAATGAAATGTACATTTCAGGCACTTAACAATTTCCATTCTATATTTCACTAACTCAGCTTTCAACTGCTTCAGCATAATTTGTCATAATGAACTTCTTAAATGTTCTATTTCAGAACAACTGACTTACTTTTAATTTTTTATCACCCTGTACTCTTAATTTCCTAGAGGCAGGGAAAGCTTAAGTATATGTCTAAGCATTTAAATAAGGCCATCTTATAAGTTAGGCATCAAAATGAATGAGTGGGCCGAGTAACGCCATCTTATAAGTTAGGTATCAAGATGAATTGGTGGGCTGGCTGCATTTTACTTGAAGATCTGGGAGGGAATGAGATATAGACAATGCTAAATCCTACCCTGTTTAGAGCAATAAACTTAGCACAAAACTATGATGGACTACCACAGCTATCATGATTTCCTACCATCAATCATGGGTAATAGGCAGATTGTTTGAGAATATAAATGATCAGAACTTCTGATGAAATAAATATAGTGATTCCTAATGATTACAATGTTTTTTTTTCTTTATGTAAAAGGAGAAAAAGAAATTTTAATTATAATCTCATACACTGTTTTGAATTTCTTGAGAGAATTATTTAAAATTAGATGGTTGTCCTTCCTGTTAAAATCTAAAAAATCTAATCAACATAAATTCAAGAGATATATAGTGTGCTTTTATGTGGAATAAAGTTCAAACTTGTTGGGATAAAAATGATGAAAACTTATTGCTCATTAACATCCAGTTACTTCTGATTTTTAGCAGATGAGACAAACTTTCTTTCTTGAGATAATGTGTGGATTCTTAGAGCATTATCAGTGACAAAAAGAACAATAATTACTGGGAAACAAGAAACTGTTCCTTCAACAAAGGATCAGATGTTGGATTTAAGCAATAGACTCCATTTGAGAAAAGTGTACCCATTAAAAAATCAATACTTCTAGCTCTAGGAGTTCACTGCAAATGTTTTTATGCCCTGCCAAAGAGAATTAAGGACTTGGGAGCATTTCACCTGGCAAACATTTTTAGGCTCAACATTTGTCAGACTTACAAACTTACAATGTTGAAAAGAAAGGGAAGAAATGAAGAAATAAGAGAAGAAGGAAGGAAGGAAGACAAACCTTTAAGTATTGATTAACAAAGAAGTTATTGAATCAAAATATCATTTAAAATGGTAACCATAGAAACAGGAATGCCTGTGGTAGAACTGCCTAGGTCAGAAAGGAAGGAGGCTATTATTTACCAGTGCATTTTTCTTTGCACACTAAAGAATAAATAAGGCAATAGAAATAGTTTCCTAAATAATACAAGCTGAATGAATTCTTAATACCAATTGGCACTGATCTTTCTTTGGGGTAATTTTTTGAAGGAGTTGACTTCCTAGAGGCTTATTTATCATCCTACTGGCATATTTGATTGCTCTGTTCAAAATCAATGACAGTTCAGTGTCCCCCACAGGGTTTCAGCATTTCTATTTGAAACACAGAAAACTAAACCAACTATAAGCATCAAATTGTATTTGCAATCCCCATAGGGAATGATCTTGTGCGAAGATACAGAATGAAAAAGTCTGATTCTCTCATGAAGTCCCTCCCCTCCCTGGAGATCTATAAAAGTTCATGGTTGCAGGGGAAGAATGTTACGTTTTCTTTAGTGGTGTAGTACTGATGAGTCATTCATGCTCCTGTAAGCAATTGTAATGAAACTCATTGGGTTACAAAAAACAAATCAGGAGAATTGAAGGTAGACAAACTGGGAGGGGGAAAGGGATCAGTGAGAAAGGGGGGAGACATGAAAGGCTAATGGGGTGAAAAATGATCAAAATACATTACGTGCATATGTGAAAATGTTGTAATGAAACCCATTCAATGTAACTAATATATGATAATTAAAAACTTTTAAAAGTTCAGCTCCTTACCTTAAAACTAGAGATTCACTAAAATATATGATACTTTGGATTAATTTAAGTCTTTGCATTTTGACACTAGGCGTAGGCTACATCAACACAACTGAGGGAACTTTCTACATCTTCTTGTCCTATGACATTACAAGTACAAAAACCAAGCAGAATTCAAATGTGAACTGCGCATAGAAAGGGGAACCTTGCTAAGCGGTGGTGGCACACACCTTTAATCCCAGCACTCAGGAAGCAGAGGCAAGTGAATCTCTATGAGTTCGAGGCCAGCCTGGTCTACAGAGTGGGTTCCAGGACAGCTTCTGAAAGCTACACAGAAAAACCCTGTCTCAAAAATCAAAGGAGGAGGAGGAGGAGAAAAAGGAGGAGGAGGAGGAGGAGGAGGAGGAGGAGGAGGAGGAGGAGGAGGAGAAGGCCTTTAAGGAAGGGACTTTTTCATGTTTCTTCTTCTATTTCAGGGATTATTGTATTCTAACTGAACAACTGCTTGATTTGTTGGTTCACAAAATATAAGAGGGATGCAGAAACCAGTGCGATCTTTACTCTTTGTATATTTTTTAAAAGGCTGCAATAGCCCTGGAGAGTTTATTGTGGAAGGCAGTGGGATTAGCAAGAGGGAAACTGACAGTGGTGGATTTGGCCACTGGTTGAGCACAAAGTGCCTGGACATGTTCATTTACTGTCTGTCATTTCATTAACCAGAATTCCATGCTTTCAATATCATTTTCTTTCTTTTCATATTCATTCTTAATGCTTATAGAATTACCAAACTTGCATCCTTTCCAATATTCTTTCCTTTTGCAGAGGGGCTTTTTCTTAGAAACTAGGAAATAATAGTGTAAATCCTAATGTCAATTTGATTCCTCACCAGGGTCAGTTCTTAAAGTCACCCTTGAATTTTTTCCCCCTTGACTTTGTTTGTCTTTCATGAACTGCTCTCTCAAAACCACTCTTTCTTAAATCGCTTTCAAATAAACAGACCTCTACATCATTCTCTGGATATAGGGGGCTGCATTTTGAAGACAGGAAAATGGCAGTGATATTGATTTGTTGATGCACAGGAACTTTGCTACCACATTCTCAGTAATCTTGGACTTCTGGACCATGATGGATTCCAGAATTATTGATACTTTTCATTTTCTTTAAGCTATTCAAAATGTAGCAACCACAGGAAGCCAACAGTGGCACAGGATAACATTAGAGCTGGAACCTCTGAAATCATGCACTCTAATCCCTCAGTTCTGCAGTTGAAGAAAGGGATCAAGAACATTAGTCATATCTTCGAAGATGCATGTCTGCAAGCAGCAATAGCAACAGCTCAGGATTCGTGTCCTCTAAGCAGCAATAAATGCATCTGAAACTTCTTGTTATGAATTCTTCTCCAGGGAGGAATGCAAAAGGTGACCTTTGCTGACCCAAGATAAGCTTGTGTTTAGAATCTATTTTAAACTCTTAATAAAGGTTAATCATTCATTCACTTTAAAATAATTCTCACATTATAAAATTTTAGAACCCATATAGGAGAGTGTAGAGAGAATGAAATGTTTGCATTTTGATTAACATTTACAAAAGCCATGATTTGAAGGCTCAGAACACAAAAGTATTATGTTCATCAAGTTCTGTTTAGTTTTCCTCCTGCATACAAATGTCGTCACTGCTTAGAGAAATCATCCTTGTTAGGCAGATATGTATATTGTGTCTATTTTATATATGTGCTAATGGAGGTTCAGGAATGTTAACTGGTTTGCCCAAGATTATACAACTGGTAGAATCATGTAACCACTCAGAGGCAGAGTTCAGGTTATTCTGTGACATAGCCTTTATTATGACCTCAACTTTGGCCTCTTGTAAAGAGAGAGTTATTCAAAGAAATTATTGCCATTGAATGACGTATATAATATGCCCACTGTGCTATTGTCAGTGCTGTGGTCTCCAGTTAGATATTTGAGGGACTGTGCTCAGTTGAGCACTGTCATGCATGGGCAACTCCCATAGCAAAGTCATGCGGAACATCTCAGACCACACCTCATAGTGTTATGAACCTCAGAAAACCTATATGGGGGCTTACACATAGAAAATTCTATGGGATTCTCTTTTTCCGTTTATGATAGAGAAGTTGTAAGCAGCTCATTTCAAACTATGAAGAGTTCCCTTTTTAAAGAAATCGAGAGAGTACAATCAGTTTTCTGGAAAGTAGGTGGTGAGGAGGACACCTGTTCTTCCCCCTGCTAAAGAAACACGTCTACATTTTCCACAAGGGAAATTTAGATTAGTGTAGGACTCACCATTTGTGTTTTGACTGCGATGAAGAAGAATTTACAGAATCTGGCAGCACCACAGCTAGTACATCAGCAGACTAAACTTGTCCTTAACGTTATTTTAATTCTTTGTCTGCAGTTCCTGGTGTCACCAGTGTTCCATCAAATGCACCGCCCTACCACCCTAGTATGAGTTTCTGTTGTATTCACAAGAGTACAAAGTATAGATTTGTGTACAAAGGTAATATGCAAAACTTCAACCCTACATCTCAACAACCACACTGTGTAAATCTCATACCCATTGCTAAGTGTATCCTCTCCCATGTTGATCCTTGAAATCTTAGACATCTTCCTCCCCTGGCTATATGTCCTTTTTGTCTTGGAAGCCTTCACCCAGTGTTCCTAACAGACCGCATGAGGATATGATATAGCATACACAGAGGGAATAAAATTAGAAACCTTGGTCTTTTTATTCTCCCAAACACACAATCTCATTAGTTCTGAGTCTGATACTTTCCAGATGGCTAGCAAAAGAGCTGCACAAAAGATTTATATAAAGTGATAGTGAATAAGGTTTTTACGGAGAGTGTTAGTCATCCTAGTAAAGTTGAAGTAAATACTGATTAATAACTGAATGTGGGAGAAAAACTCACATCTGCCTTACAGTGTTAATATTAGGGAAATTGCTAATGCTTTTCCACTTAAAATACCAGTTTGTATGTAATAATAAACATAGAAACTTAGAACGTAGAAAATAATAATCGAGAAATTTTCCACTTAAATCAATGTACCTATGCTCTGTGTTTGGGGGGATGGCTCATAGTTTATCACTTTGTCATCATCCTCCAGGAACATTTAAGTTTTGAGAAAGTTGTTCATGTTTTAAAAAGACAATTTAGAAGTTGAAGATTTAGCTCAGGGGTAGAGCACTTGGCTCCAAGGGCAAGGCTCCAGGTTCTATTTCTATAACTGAATTTAAAGAGAGAGAAAAAGAGAAAGAGAGAGAGAGAAGGGAGAGAGAGACAGAGACAGAGAGACAGAGAGAGACAGAGAGACAGAGGAGACAGAATATCACACAACAATATGTAAAGGAGCTGAACATAGTAACGTGATTCAATAGCCTGAATACGCATGTAAATCTGCCCACAAAAACAACCGTTTCTTTTCAAGCAGATAGGGCATTTTGATAAAAATTAACATGTGCTAGGGATACATAGCAAATTTTGATAAAATACAAAGAGATATTTGGATATAATTAAAATAAATATGGGCCTGTGGTCTAGTTGTCCAGTGCCTGTTTATTTATTTTTTATAAATGAAGCTTTATTAGAATAAAGCCATGAACTTCAATTTAATATTATGCATGGCTGATGGGACTGAATAGTTGAACAGAGATTGCAGGGCTTCCAAAGACGACAATGCTAACCACCTGGTACCTCCAGGAATGAAAGCCCACCTGAAAGTTGTAACTGGAAAGCTTTACATTAGAGAAAGCATCCAAATAAAATCTAGTTTAAAAATTATAATAGAGATTGGCAAATATTGACAGCCAAGCCATAAGAAAATCCTATGTACTAGTGGTTATATATTGATATATTTCTAAGCTTTACTTGAAAGACTGATGTTAAATGATCTCATTACAGATAATAAATAGATAAAAGAGGAAGGGAGGAACTTTCATGGACTTCACCAACTATTATAGATTTTTCAGATAGAAATTTTGCAACGTATTTAGAAAAGAAGATCCTGAAGAATGACGATGAGTGGAGTAGATATGAAAGACTTTCTTAAATGTTCTACTGTAAAGTTATTCATGAGTTTTAGGATTTTAAATAATTTTTAAGATGTACATACGTATTTTGAATTGAAGTGGCATAGATACAATTAAAAGTGATGTAATCATCAACATTATGCAGTGTCTCTATTTTTTGTGTAATAAATTTTGCAAAAGCCACAAGCCCCATAAAATGCTTGGCAGGGTATTAGATTGAAAGATTGAGACATTGCAGATATAGCAAATTCAAGTTGTGTAAAACAGAGACAAGGGGAGGGGGACAAAATAGCAGGCCCAGAAAACTGAACTAAAGCAAAGATCAATCACATTAGTACCAAAGCCAACTGTAATTCAAGGTATTTTTTTTACCAAAAATACAGACATGGCATAATGGTGATGATTATTGCGTCTAATGTGAGACATAATCACCGAGAGTACTAAACAATTCACCACGTACATAGATTCCAACTAACGTTTCAAAATAAATGAAGTAAAACACATAGAGCTAGCATTGATGGGCCAACTGACAGTTCTAACCGGAGGCTTTTCATGCCTGTGAAATGACTGATAGAACATGTGCATCCCTCACCCACAAACTGTCTCCAGCTGATAACCACTCACAAGTGAAAACTCAGTTGTCTACAATGGAGTCTTACTGAGATACAAACTCGTACCGGCAGGTCCCATGCCCAGCAGTAGAAAGCCAACACAAAACAAACTCCGTGGGCATTTTTGGAGGTTCTTTAACTCATAACGCTTTGTTGGGGATTTTATTTATTTATTTGTTGTGGTGATATTGTGTTCCCCAATATATTGTGTACCCTGATAAACTTATCTGGGGTCAGAGAACAGAACAGCCACTAGATATAGAGGCCAGAAAATGGTGACACACACACCTTTAATCCAGTTAATCTGTCTGGATCTCTGTGAGTTCAAAGCCACACTGGAAACAGCTAGGCATGGTGACTCACGCCTTTAATCCCAGGAAATAATGGCAAGAAGCAGAAAGGTATATGAGGTGTGAGGACCAGGAACTAGAGCCTGGTTAAGCTTTTAGGCTTTTGAGCAGCAGTTCAGCTGAGAACCATTAGGATGAGGACACAGAAGCTTCCAGTCTGAGGAAATGAGAACAGCTGAGGAATTGGCGAGGTGAGGTTAGCTGTGGCTGGTTCTGTTTCTCTGATCTTTCAGCGTTCACCCCAATACTTGGTTCCAGGTTTGTTATTATTAATAAGACCTTTTAAGATTTGTGCTACAATTTATTTATTTTTACCTTACAGATCCTCTGCATATGTATATTTTGGTTTCTGATTTTGTTTCTTAGCGGGCATTCTGTTTGCCAATATGAGTGTCTCTGTGTAGGTTGAATTTTTTTTCTTTGGATCTTTTCCTTCTATTTGTTCATTTTATCCTATCACTCTTTTGTTGTTTACATTTTATCTAATTTTATTTTTATTATTATTTTTGTATAGCTCTGTATATCCCAATGAGAGAGAAGAAGAAATGGTGTGGATTTGGGTAGGTGGGGAAGTGAGGAGGATCTGGGAGGAGTTGAGGGAGGGGAACCAAAATCTGAATATACCGTATTTTAAAAATCCATTTTCAATAAGAAATAAAATAACTTTTGAAGGAATGTTAACGTTAGAATAAAAAATTAATTTACTTATTAAAAAAAAAAAACAACCAAAAGTCAGCAACAAACCAGAAGAAATTAATGGCTCTATCAATGACAGGTAAGGATACAGCAACCCAACTATGCAGCAGTATTTTCCAAGATAGAAGACACAGGACTGTAGAACAAACAACAACATACTTCAAATAATGAAACACAAACAGGTATGTTATTTGATTAGTCAAAATGTATTTGTGAGACTGAAGATGTAGCTTAGTCGATAGAGTCCACTGAGCATGCCCAGAGGTCTAGGTTCGATTCCCATCTCCACATAAACAAGGAATGGGTAAATACTGTAATCCCAGGACTCAGAAGTCAGAGTCAAGAAAATCAGAAGTCTTAAGTCATGTTTGGATGCACAGCAACTTCAAAGCCAGTCTGGAAAACATGAGACTCTATCTTGAAAATAAATCTTAAATTCCACAACAATTGAAATTAGATAACATTTAAGTAACCCATAGTTCAAGAAAATCACAATGAAAGTTATAAAATATAATTGAATGAAAATGAAAATATCATATAAAAATGTTGGCTATAACAAAAGAAAGTCTTTCAGGTAAATTTACAGGATCAAATATTTAATGAAGAGACCTTCACATCAATGTTTTAAGGTTGCATCACAGGGAAATAGGAAGGAAACAACCACTTAAACCTAAAATGTTACCTATAAAGGAAACTCATCTTAAATGTCTATATATGGTAAATGGCCCAGAAGTTGAGAGCACTGACTTCTCTTACAGAGGACCTAGGTTCAATTCCCAGGCCTACATGGTGAGTCACAAACAGCTGTAACTCCAGTCTCAGGGGAATCTGATGCCTTCTTCTGACCTCCACAGGCACCTGGAATACATGTAGTACACAGACATACATGCAAGCAAAACACTCATACACATAAAAATAAATATTCCTAAATATCCCAAACTCTAAAAAACTCTATTTATTTACTTATTTGTGTTAGGTGGAGTCTTACTCTTTAGAACATATAGAACTCGTTGTATAGCTTCATATGAAACAGAAGACTACATGGACTATTCTGTTTAGAGAACATGGTGCTGGTGTAGATACAGTATGAATTAGCTAAAATATGGCTGACACTGGGTGTTTGGAGAACCTCGCAGCAAATAGTGATATAGTCTGTAACATAACTATTCTGGCCTAATTTCACCTGTATGTGGGTTTCTATGAATCTGGTCTTGAGTGAAGGCAGCTCATCTTCTCCAGGCTGCTTGTGTGATCTGTCTTTAAGTGTGTATGTCCTTCCATGCAATTTGGTACAATTCTGTATACCAAAACACATGAATGCCTATGTTCACCTGTGTGTGGTCCATGTACACCAGTGTGTATTTGGGTACTTCTTCCACGGTCTCCCTGCCTAGTGGTTCATGTGATAATGGATAGAGTTTATCTTGTCTGCTCATGGTTCTCAAAATTTCTTCTACCTTCCTGCACCTCATCACCTCCTCCATCCCTAGCATCAGTTTGAATCCCACAAGGCTAGGTACCTGGCCTCAAGCTCTTGATCATCCTCCTTCCTCAGTCTCCCAAGTTCTGGGAACATGAGCATCAATCACTATATGATGAGAGTTTAGCTCAAGCAATCAGTTAAGAAATTAATTCATAGAATAAAATGAAATCAATGTGTGCAAATTAAATAATTAAAATGATTAAAGAAGCTTCCTTTTTTTTTAAACAGTTGGACAAAAAAGCATGTCATAGAGAAAAGTCAATTAAATAACACATCTTGTTTTATGTATTGTTTAAAAACAAAGTATTTTTTTCAGTCATAAAGTGAGATCAGGACTAGGGGGACTCAAGAGTAACCTTATCCAGTCATGAAATTAAACATAAAGTTCGGAATGGAGAAAGATAGCATCTATGGCAGGGCAAACACAATGAAAATCCATCCATTTGAATTATCACCCAACTCGTGGGGAAAAAATTTCTGCAGTTAAATATGAATGAAGTACGTTGTGAGCAGCTATGATCTGACTGACTTGAACATACAAACCAAGTGGAAGCCCTAGCCATACACTAAAGTGAGTGAGGTGTGTGATTTTAGCTCTTTAGCAGACACAAAGCCCCTGTGTTCTGCTTCTGTCCTCTGAACAGGAGATGTCTGCTACCTGGAATCTCACTGCAAAGGGCAGTGCTTAGGGTGCTGCCTGATAACAATACTCACTGGGGTGCTTCTACTTTTATGTACTGACACTGACACAGTAGGCAAGCACACCTTGAAGACAAGCTGACATCTGCTTTTGAACATCATAATAGACAGAACAATAAAACTCCAGTTCGTAAAGAGGGAAAACTGCCACTGACTTTATGGCAGAAAAAAAATAAACATATATGGGAATGGAGAGAAGGGCTTAGTGGTTAAAAGAGTGTACTGATATTGCAGAGGACCCAAGTTCAATTCCAAACATCCATGTCACATAGCTCACAGCCACTTGTAACACCAGGCACTCTAACACCACTGGCCTCTGAGGGCAATGTACTGGTGTACACAGATCCCCACATAGACACAACAGATATATGCATAATTAAAAATAAAATATTTTACAAAACATAGCCAAGAGTTATGAGGCTAAGAGGATAAGAAATTGCAGGAGGTTAGAGAGGGAATGTCACTTTCATACAATATATGAGAATTATAGTCACTTAATTTGAAAATGAAATATAATGAGACTTTAAACCCAAAGGCAGTTATGACAAGATAAACCAATTATAGTCACTTGATCTTCCTACAGTCCATGTGACCTCCATATTAATCTTATGCAACCTCTGAGATAAAAATGGGTTAGGTTAGAGTGGGTTAAAATCTTTAATCATGTGACATTGATGTATGGCTGCTGGCCTCTCGCCAGTGCCTCATGAAATCCAATTTCTTGTGAATTCCAGGGGCTGAGGTATGTTTCTCAGAACCAAGCGATATTGTGTGTACTGAGTCCCTAACATAGCCTTTCCTTCAGTTTTCATGCAAGTCCCTAACATAGCCTTTCCTTCAGTGGAATGGCTACCCACTACATGTAAGTTTTTAGTTCTGCAGTCACACAGAACATTGACCAAACATAAAGCATGTCAGGCTCTCTGCAGTGTGGTGAATGGAAGCCAACAAGCACATTAACTCAAAAGTTGACTGAAATGCTCTTAAGGAATAACACTCACTAACGTATGCACTGGACATCCACCTAGAGGTGTCGGCTGTTGTCTTTTTCTTGGTAGCTTTGGGGTAGACTCCATAAAAAAAAAAAAGATGTTTCTTGGCTAGCTGGCTTTCTCACTTTTTATGCAGTTTTGGGACTTTAACCCAGGGAATAGTGCCACCCACATTAAGGGTGTACTTTCCCACCTCAGTGAACCTAATCTAAATGATCATTTACAGACATTGTCAGAGACTTGGTTCCTAGGTAATACTAGATCTTGTAAATGTGAAAATATTAACCATCACTGGGCAAATACCTAGTTCATGGACCTGTCTTTAAGTTCACATTCTTCATGCTTGCTCTGTGTGAAATCTGGCTCTCCTTCCCAGTGTGCTGAGCTACCTTCTCCCACACATGCATCATTTGCCTCTGGAACAGGATGTATCTTTGAAGAATTGTATTTCTCAGTGTCATTTCAGATGATTCTTCTTTCCTCATGGAAAATGAAGGTATGAATTTCATAATATTGAATCCACTATGTAAGCCAGGTCTCAGTCATCTGTAAATGCCTCCATGGGTAACTAACTCATTCTTTCAATATTTTAACTCCTGGCTCACCATTATTTTCTTTAACATTGCTTATGTCTTGATATAAGAAAATTTAAGAATATGTACATAAGGAACTCTATATTCATTGACATATCTCTCCAGCTACCTTGACTGCAGCACAATTAAAGTGAGTCATTCATGGCCTTTCAATAAATCCCAGTTCAATTAAAGCACTCCATTCCTCAGGCTTTATCATTTATATTTTGGGCTTCTTTATTATATGAACTATAACAATCCCAAAGGGGAAAAATATTCAAGAACTCCCTACAATTGGCATCATAAAAATTAAATAGATGATATTTCTAATGCAAAAGAGTTGTTTTGATATAAGTATAAGAAAGAACACTTGTAAAAATATAAAATATGCAACATGCAGCTTTCAAATTCAATGGAATGGCAATAGAAACTCTAAAATAAACAAGACTTATAAAGACAGTTCTTTACCCCATTTACTTGTAATTAATGATGGATAATATAACAGAAAAATAACTTGATAACATATAAAAGAAAAAAATTGGTTCTGGGAAATAGGGTTTCAACACAGAGTTTCCAAAAGAGTTTCTCTAAGGTGAATATAAAGAGAGAGCATTCTAGAACATAGGGGGACATGTTAGACTTTCTAGGATACCTTCCATAGAAAAAAAGGACAAAAACAAAAATGGAATTATAGATTGCTTGTATATTTGCGGAAATATATGAAATTTATACTATTAATCTGAACTATAACAGATACACAAAATAAGGAACTTTAAAAGGGAATTATTAACTTGGTAGCTCTGCAGATTAGTAAAAATTACATTGAAAAAACATAATCCACAGCAACATCAGGCTACATGTCTGTTCAAGAGATAATATTCACACTGATACAGTGCAGTGTCCACATCCTACTGTAGTCATCAACTCGTACTAAGATCACTCTCAGAAAGATGAGCATACGCTGACCAGGGAAGCAGACAGGCTGCCTATCTTCACCTCTCCGTATTCTACTCCAAATTCAACCCTAGTCTCATCCCCAGCTCTGTAGCAGACTCCCTGCTGCAGCCTCCTGCTGTGGGACGGTCTGTATGTCAAATTGCTCTGATTGGTCAATAAATAAAACACTGATTGGCCAGTGGCCAGGCAGGAAGTAGGTGGGACAAGGAGAGAGAAGAATTCTGGGAAGTAGAAGGCTGAGGCGGAGAGACACTGCCAGCAGCCGCCGTGACCAGGAGCATGTGAAGACGCCGGTAAGCCACCAGCCACGTGGCAAGGTATAGATGTATGGAAATGGATTAATTTAAGCTATAAGAACAGTTAGCAAGAAGCCTGCCACGGCCATACAGTTTGTATGCAATATAAGTCTCTGTGTTTACTTGGTTGGGTCTGAGTGGCTGTAGGACTGGCGGGTGACAGAGATTTGTCCTGACTATGGGCAAGGCAGGAAAACTCTAGCTACAAATGGCGCCCAACGTGGGGCAAAAGTTTCTACCTAAAACCTGAGAAAAGATTCTAAAATGGAACTAAAAACAGCTTCCTAATTGTCTCTCTCAAATGAGCAGCAGCTGCTGGTTTGAGTTCCTGGCGGGTTCCTAGCATGCAAGCTCGATCTGTAGTATGGCAGGAATGAGGCCTCTGCAAGTGGCACATTAAGCTGCATGGTGGATTTAGCCTTTGCTAGTACAAAAAAAGAGGTTTCTGGGCTACACACTGCTTGGATAAAAGCATAGACCCACGATGGCTCCCAGAGCTGGCGGAAAACGTACCACTGCCATGTTGGGAAGCTGAAGTGGGCAGAGCCAGCAGCCGCAGCGCCGTTTCAGGCTTAAAAGGCTGCAGTTTAAGCAATAGGCTCAAGGTAATATAAAAAATAAGCCATGTACAGATGGCTACCACACAGAGAATCTGGATTATGTTCTCTTTGATATTTGTAACTGAAGAAAAACATTTGATTGCAAAAGCTGTTGAGTTATGCAAAAATGTGTATTTTAAAGGTACCTTAACTTCAAAATTTGGATGTAAGGATATGTTGCTTTGGAAAGGAGGCTCTGCTTTTGTTTCCACAGAAAGCCAGAGGCTATGGATTTGTTCCAGATTAAGATACATCAGGTTTGACCAGCCAAGACCACCTGAAAGGTCTCCAATGACACCATGGCCCAGATGATCCAACATCCAGAATTGTTTCAAGGCAACTGGCTCAGATGATACGGTCTCACGGACTACTCCATGATCCTAAAATTTTCTTTGTGTCCCCATAAGATACAGCGCCCCCCTCCAGCAGGAAGTAGTAAGAGAAGCTACGCCCAAATTCCCAAATATACTAAGCTGATTTTGGAGATGTGTAAAAGTTAAAACTTTCCTTTTAAAAAAAAAGAAAGGGGAAGTGCTGTGGGACGGTCTGTATGTCAAATTGCTCTGATTGGTCAATAAATAAAACACTGATTGGCCAGTGGCCAGGCAGGAAGTAGGTGGGACAAGGAGAGAGAAGAATTCTGGGAAGTAGAAGGCTGAGGCGGAGAGACACTGCCAGCAGCCGCCGTGACCAGGAGCATGTGAAGACGCCGGTAAGCCACCAGCCACGTGGCAAGGTATAGATGTATGGAAATGGATTAATTTAAGCTATAAGAACAGTTAGCAAGAAGCCTGCCACGGCCATACAGTTTGTATGCAATATAAGTCTCTGTGTTTACTTGGTTGGGTCTGAGTGGCTGTAGGACTGGCGGGTGACAGAGATTTGTCCTGACTATGGGCAAGGCAGGAAAACTCTAGCTACAGCCTCCCCTTTCACTCTGCCCCTATCCCAAGGATCACACAGATGCTCACTTCCAACCACTCATCTCTTTAACACAGTCCCCAACTCCAGTAGGCATTCTCTGGGAACTTGCTATCCAAGCCTGCCAGAGAAGCAAGTAAGCTAGGTAGGGGAGCTTCAGATTTTCACCTTCTCTTCTCTCCTCCATATACAACACTGCCCCACCCCCATTTAATTTCGGCTCTGTATCATACTACATGTGTGGCCTCTCCTCAGTCTCTGTCCTCATTTTCAGAGGACCAAGCAGATCCTGGTGGAACACCCTGCTCTCTTATCTCCTGGGGACCACCTCACAATCCCCCAAATCATCCCCATTCTTAGTGTCAGCTCCCAATGCTTAGAAACACATTTTACCCAGAACTCCCAGTGGCCATACCTAACAGAATCACAGAAGAATTCCCTACAAGGAAACACACAGCTACCACACTATTCTAAGATGGAGGAAGGAGAAGAGGAATCAAGGAACAAAACAGCCAACCAACAAAGACAAGACCAGATGTCAGTACCTAATATTATAACCATTCCAACCCCAGATGCTAGACACCAGTGTAAAAACAAAACCAACAACAACCAGGATAATTTGCTCCTGCTAGAGTCTGGCAACCTTATCACAGTAGGCCCTGAGTATTGTAACCTACATGAAGCACAAGATAAAGACCTCAAAAAAAAAATCCTTTATGGATATGATAGAAGTCCTTAAAGAGGAAATAAATCCTTTAAAGAAATCTTTGAAAACACAAACAAACAAGGGAAGGAAATGAATAAAACAATGCAAGAACTGAAAGTGAAAATAGAATCACTGAAGAAAACCAAACAGGAAAATTTGGAAATTAAAAATTTAGAAATTCAAACAGGAACCTCAAAGGCATGCCTCACCAGCAGAAAAAAAAAATCCTAGTATTAAACATCCAGGAAATCTGGGACATTATAAAAAGAATAAATATAAGAATAATAAAAATAGAAGAAGGAGAAGAAATCAAGGATAAAAACTCAGGAAATATTTTCAACAAAATCATGGAAGTAAATTTCTCTCACCTAAATAAGGAGATGCTTATCAAAGTACAAGAAGCATACAGAACGCCAAATAGACTAGGCCAGAAAAGAAGCTCCACTCAGTACATGGTAATCAAAATACTAAACATGCAGAATAAAGGAAGAATAAGGAAAGTTTCAGGGGGAAAAGATCAAGTAATACATAAAGGCAGGCCTTTTAGAGTAGCACCTAATTTCTCAATAGAGGCTCTAAATCCAGAAGGGCATGGACAACTGTTTACAAACTCCAAGGCAGCACAGATGCCAACCCAGACTACTATATCTAACACAACTTCCAATCACAGTAGATGAGGGAAATAAGACATTAATAAAAAGTATTTATACAATATCTACCTATAAATACAGCCCTACAGAAGGCACCAGAAGGAAAAGTCCAACCTAAAGAGGTTAACTACACCCAAGGAGGGGGACAAAGAATAAATAATTACAGGTCAGTAGATCAAAAGACCAGACAGACACACACACACACACCCCACACACACACACCACAAAAACAATCAAATAATCAGAATCAACAAACACTATTCATTGACACATCTCAATATCAACTGACTCAGCTGACCAATAAAGAGACACAGCTTAACAGAATGGATGTGAAAACAGAATCCATCCTTCTGCTGCATCCAAGAAACATACTTTGACACCAAGGATAAATATTACCTCAGAATAAAAGTATAGAAATGGATATTCCAAGCAAATAGACCTAAGAATCATGCTGGTGTAGCCATTTTAATATCTGATACAGTAGATCTTAAACCAAAACTAATCAGAAGAGATACAGCAGGACACTACACACCAATATTGCTCAAATTTTTCCACAAAACACAAAGAAAAGGAAAATTGCCCAAGTCATTTTACAAGGTCACAGTTACCCTGATACCCAAACCACATAAAGATCCAAAAAAGAAAGAGAATTGCAGACCAATGTCCCTTGTTGCAAAAAATTCTCAATAAACTGGTGCAATAGTGGCATAAACTTGTGGGAGTGATCAATCAATACCTAATTTGACTTAAACCCCACTCCACAAGATGGAACCCATACCAACACTCCTTGGGTAACAAAGAACTTGAGATTCAATAGCCCCTTGGGCCTAGAGTGAAACCAAATACTACTGTTTTACTGAAAGAATATAGCAATAAAGTGACTCCTAATGACATTGTGCTATAGTCATAGATCAGTGTTTGCTCAGCCATCATCAGAGAAGCTTCCCCCTACAGCAAATGGGAAAGAGACCCACAGCCAGACAATAGGCAGAGAGTGAGAGATACTAGAACACTCAGCCCTAAATGTGATGTCTCCATCAAATTTCTTCCCTTAGGGCTCAGGAAACCCTGTGGAAGAGGAATTAGATAGAGTGCAAAAGCCATAGGTGTGGAAGACACCAAAAACATCAAGGCCCTCTAAATAAGCATGTTTGATGCACATGAACTCTCAGAGACTGAGTGAAGCTGCACGCTAAAGGGCTGCTTGGGATTGTACCACTGGGGACCTAGAGCAAAGAGGAGAAGTGGATATATGTCCCCATCTTTAATCCACAATCTATCCCCAACTGATTACCTCTTGCAAATGAAAATGCAGGTTTTGTCTGAGAGAGTCTCAATGGGGAAACAAACTACTCTTAAGGGTAGGTTGCATCCCCAATAGTAGGTGGCCAATAGAAAATGAGCGCAATGGCATCGTTGGAAGTTCCTTTCCTCATAATGTAGTGTCAGTGGTTTTTTTAATTTTATTAATTTTTATTTTTATTTTATTGTATGCATATATTTTCCCTCTCTTTTTACCCTACAATTCCTTTTGTATATATTATGGCTTTCAGTTTAATGATTTTTGTGGGATTCCTGAGTATGAAAATGAGTGGATCTCTGTGTCTATATCTGTTTCTTTTGCCTTTTCTTGGGCTCTTTTATTGCTGTTTATTTATTTATTTTGTCCTGTTTGGATGTATTTGGTTTTGTTTTATCTCATCTTATTATATTAATTATATTATACTATGATGCCTTAGAGGCCTGTGTGTATTCTAATGAAAGATAGAAGCATGCTAGCTTCATGGAAGAGGGTAGGGGAAGGAACTGGTACAAGTAGAGGGGAGGGAAGTGTAATCAGGACATACCATGTAAGAAAAAAAATCTATTTTCAATAAAACAAAGAGAAAGGGAAAAAGCATCAAAGAGAAATAAGAGAATAAATGAAATTAATAACACCTTTGAAAGATTAATTCAAGGAATAACAAGATACATTATTTACAAATAGCAGGAAGAATCATGACTTCTGGAAAGGGCTGAAGAGGGCCATGCTTTGGTGTGGGTCCTTTAATGGAATCAAACTTTGATAACTTTAATAAAAAATGTGCACTTATTGTAAAATACATATATACACATCGTATTACAAGCCACTTCAAATTCTTTTGAGTATCAGATAAGTACAATTATAAATAAACAAGGTGCTTTGCTCATTCTTCCACCCACCATCAGTCATTGATTTGCTAGATAATGGTCCCAATTGTCTTGAAATGCATTTCTATAATGCTCTATCAGAGGGTTATCCAAAGCTTCTGGCTTATCTGATTCAGCAAGTCTTTCATAATAGAAACTGACCAAGTGTGACAGCTTCCAAGTGAGGCTGGGCAGTAGCTCCCTCCATTTCTGTCCAATGGGAAATGTTATCATTCCAGGAGTTGATTATATGTTTTCATTCTATTACACTAAAGCACGTGTCACCCTTTGTCTTGACAGAATGGACCATTTCTGCAAGTTGGAGCATCCTGGAAACTGGTGTGATGGCTGGCCGAGAATGCAGTCCATTGTCTTTTTTTTTTTTTAATTTTATTTTATTTTACAATACCATTCAGTTCTACATAACAGGCACAGATTCCCTTGTTCTCCCTCTTCCTGCCCCCCTCCCCTTCCCCCCAGCCCACCCCCCACTCCCACCTCCTCCAGGGCAAAGGCTCCCCCGAGGAATGAAATCGACCTGGTAGACTCAGTCCAGGCAGGTCCAGTCCCCTCCTCCCAGATTGAGCCAAGCATCCCTGCATTAGTCCCAGGTTTCAAACAGCTAACTCATGCAATGAGCCCAGGATCTGGTACCACTGCCTAGATGCCTCCCAAACAGATCAAGCCAATCAACTCTCTCACCTATTCAGAGGGCCTGATCCAGTGGGGGGCTGAGATCTTCATCAACAACCTGGACATGAGTGGGAGCAATGAAGGGTGAGGGTCGAGGGAAAGAGAGCGGGAGATCCCAGCTGGATAAGAACAGAGAGGGAGAACAAGGAATAGGAGACCATGGTAAATGAAGACCACATGAGAAAAGGAAGAAACAAAGTGCTAAAGAGGCCGACAGAAATCCACAAAGATACCCCCACAAAAGACTGCTGGCAATGGTCGAGAGACAGCCGGAACTGACCTACTCTGGTGATGGGATGGCCAACCACCCTAATAGTTGTGCCAGAAACCCCATCCAAGGACTGAGGAATCTGGATGCAGACATCCATGGCTCGGCCCGAGTGGAGCACCAGGAGTCTAATTAGCGAGAAAAAGGAGGGTTTATATGAGCGAGAATTGTTGAAACCAAGGTTGGATAAAGCACAGGGACAAATAGCCAAACGAATGGAAACACATGAACTATGCAGTCCATTGTCTTTTGCACCTAGTTTTTTTCTTCAACTTTAGAAGCAAACCTCACTGAGGCACTGCCTTCCTGGTGGGCTGCTAATTCATTGCTGTGTTGCTGATGCTGACAGGCTCCTCCACACAAACTTTGCCCAGTCAACACACCTCCCTTTTCTTCTGCCAGTTAGAGTATGAGTAAAATCACCATTTCTGGAAATCTGAGATGGCACCATACCAGCATGTAGAACATAGATGACTCACATTAAAGATAAAACATGAAGTTGAAAACTGATCTCCTTTAGTCTGATGGCAGAATGGAGAAGTAGTTATAGAAATTGTGTGGCCCACAAAGTTCAAAATCTTCTCTGGCCCTTTCAGAGCAGAAAGTGTTGATGTGTTCTTGGTGCAACTGTAGGAGCCATCACACTGTCTTCCTTTCTCCTATTCACGCACAACCATAAATTGTACTTGGTTCAAGGCCAAATTATATACTTGTCCCTGATACCTATTACACTACATGAAAGATAAAAACACCCCCCACGGTATCTTCACTGAACAGATGTTGGAATTATCTTCATCTTGGTTATTTTTTCCATCATGCTGTGAAGTTTATCTGTCCTGTTTGCATCTTGCTGTAAGTTCACCTAACCCATTAATACTTCTGACATTTTTTGTTGACATCAGAGACCATTTCCTTTGAATTCTCAATGTGGACTGAAGCCCAATGACTCCACAGGAATCTTCCAAACCCTCAAGACCAGGTTGGAAGTGCTGAGCCTAATGGACTGAGCAGCTACCCATTTCTCTGCCTCTCCAGTCTAAAAACAGGCATCACTGAGTTAACCAGTCAGTATTGTGTAAACCATCCTAATAAGATATATATATATATATATATATATATATATATATATATATATATGTGTGTGTGTGTGTGTGTGTGTGTGTGTGTGTGTATGTATTAATCTATACATATGCATTGTATCAGTTTTATTTCTCTAGAGAATTCTGATTAATATATTATAGATGAATTTCTAAATGGTCTTATTAAATAAAAAACATGGAGCCAAATATAGGAGTCAGAGCCTTCAAGAGATCAGGGAAATAGGGGAAGCCACCAGCCAAACTTACCTCACCAACTCTGCAGCTTCCAAATGCAAGTTACTTCCTGTCTACCCATGCACATATGCCTTGCTGTTCTGCCATCTGATTTGCTCACTCTGCCCAGCTACATCACTTTCTTTTCCTGCCCAGCTCTTCCACTTTCTGTCTGTCTGTACAGACCTGCATACCTCCATGGTCAACTAGTGTTGGAATTAAGGCGTGTGCCACCACACCTGGCTCTGTTTCCAGTGTGGCCTTGAACACACAGAGATCCTGCCAGCTGAATGATAGGATTAAAGGCATGCGCTACCATTGCTTGACTTCTTTGTTTACTTAAAATGGCTTGCTATTTCCTCTGATCTCCAGGCAAGCTTTATTCATTAAAGCACAAATAAAATATCACCACATTTCAGCACAAATAAAATATCACCACAATATATCATCATACTTCAAAATATGTTTTAATACATATTAAAAGGATAAATGAAAAATTAAATATCTGAGATGTATAAGTAAATAAACACCAAATAAAGTGTGCTCAATTTAGAGAAAAAAGCAATTATTTCCAGCTACAAAAGCTATTAATTCCTTGGTCTATTTTTTTTTCTGAGTATAAGTATGAATTTTTTTCTTCAGTAATGCTTTTGCTTACTTTTCTGTCTCTGCCTCTTAAATATCTTGGGAATAGTGTATACTTACGTGTCTTTCTCAGATGCCAAATCTAGTTGGTTCTATTTCCCAGGTTATTCACTACTCATCCCCTTCCTCACTGATGTGACTACCCTCACTCTGTTTGTTGAGTTTCTTAGAAACTTCTAAGAGAATCATACAATTTCTACTACTCAGTTCTCTCATGTGGAAGGTGCCATTTTTCTCCATTCATATATCTCCTCTCTAGTTTGGGCACTTCCCACATCTCCTGGCTAGAAGACCACCCTTAAGAAATAAGCCAATTGGAGTGTTGCTGAAGCAGGAGAAATTCAGATATCTATCTGCCATGCAGTTCTCATGTATGGAATTTGTGCTTTGGAACATTGACTTGCATTGACTTATTTACTTACAGTAAGGATCCTATGGGAGATGTACTATTCTAGTCCTTACTTTATGAAAGAAATTCACAAGCTTACAACTAACTGTTGCCTGCTGAGGCTGGACAGCATTCCTGCTTTAAAACCCAAAACCAGATGATAATCAATAAGGTTCTAACAGAGAATGAAATCAGACAAATGGAGGTAATTTCATACAGGCCATGTTCAGAGGTGATGAATATCTGCTGTCTACAGCAGAAACCTTATTCATTTTCCTTTGGATTGTGCTCATCTACCCAGGATACTCTGGTCTTCAATTACTATTCTCTAAATGCCAGTGTTTTGCCCTTTGGTTTGTCTTTTCTGTGTTCTATATCTATTACATTTTCTTCAGATATGTTTGAAAGGCCAACTGGTCCACAGCTTTTATGATGAAAATGTTGCATCCATGTTTTCCCTGTTTTTAACTTCTATATGTTTAATTTTAACTAACAGATGAAGTGTGTGTGTGTGTGTGTGTGTGTGTGTGTGTGTGTGTGTGTGTGAAATACAGCATGGTACTTTGGTATATGTATGCTTTGTGAAGTAACAAAATAAAAGCAAAATAATAAAATAGTTAAAACCATTCAAAGGAAATTAAAGAGTCCCTATTTGGTATCTAGGATGATATAAAAACTATAGTTACAAAATAATGAAACAAGAAAAGACCTGACAAGAAGATAGACACAGAAATCTGTGAAATAGTGGCAAGCTTGGAGATGAACCTGAATATATTATCAACTGACCCTTGTGTTGAGATGCAAAGGTAGTTTCAATGGAGAATACAGCCTTTGCAAAAGTTGTTGGAACAATCAAAAGACCTCACATGAAAAAATGAATCTGACCCAAGGATCAATTGCAATTTATTAACTCACAATGGAATTATAGTATATACACAAAAACATTAAAGTTCTCAAAAAAATTTTGGTGTTCAGTTTTGCAAGAAATTTTTAGAATTAATACTAAGAAAATAGTCTTTAAAAGAACAGAAATTATCAACATTAAAATGTTGGGTGGGTTTTGATAAATGTGCCAAATAAAAAGCTAGCAATACCATTTTATTACCCAAATGAACTGAATTATTTTGTTTACACAAGAATGTTTATGAGATTATTTATGGAAACTTTTTTTATATTCACAATCATCCAGTGTTGGTGACTGCACAAACTGACTGCCAATGAACGAAATGACAACTGCAATATCATACTCATGCAGTTAAACTTAGACATGTGACTAGGTTTGGGGTGAGCCTGAAATGTCTGGGATGTTAAAAGAGAAAGAGGTAACCCTGGTCCCACTGAAAATAAATAAATAAGTGAACAAAAATAAAACAATGGAGGGTTGCCAAGCCAAAGGACCACAAATAGCAAAGCTCTGACCATTTGAGGCACAGCATTAATAAATATTATTAGATTATTACAGAAAATATAAGTAGCAAAATTAATAACATAATTTTGGAATTATAACTTGAAATGTGAAATAATTGCCCAGGAGCTTACTTGAGAATAGTGAAAAGTGTTAGCTAAAAGTGTTTTTAAATATGCAGTGAACATTCCCAACACTGCCACATACAATATTGTAATCTTTGCTTTGACGGAAATCACATTGTGATACAATTTATTTATGTTTATCTTTGACACAGGTTCATACTGTGTATCCTATGCAGACTCCAAACTCATGATCTTCCTGCCTCAGCCTCCTGAGTGCTGAGATTACACAAAAAGCCTTATGAACAAGTTATTCCATGCTTAACTAAATCATAGTTTTAACATTTAAGTAAACACAAAAATACTCAGAAAACTCATAAATTATTTGAATTGAGACTTTTCTCCAAACATGAAAATCATGTCTTGCTTTCTTCCTTTTTGATTTTTGAAGGGAAAGTAGGAGAGAAAGAAGGGCAAACAGAAGGAAAGGCTGGAGGCAAGGAAGAAAGAGACGTACTACAGTTGCTCTATTTGCTTTGAAAAAATTGGTACAGAAGTCCTATTTTCCATTAAATATTTGGTAGACTTTGCTAAAAACAAAAAGCCAATTAGATATGAACTTTCCTTTGTGGGATGTTAACTACTAATTCATTTTCCTTGACAGTAGGCTGTTATTCAGTTTATACGTTGCTTGGTATCTATTAAGGAATTTCCATTTCTTCTAGGCTGTTAATTTGTTTAGCATAGTTTCATAAAAGTTGCTTCTAAATCATTTAATACCTAGAGGAACTATAATTCATATTAAACTACTTCTCTGGTTTCTGATGTTGGTAATTTATATCCTTTCTTTTCTCCTCTTGATCAATCTGAACCTTTACTGACTACGCTGTACCATTCCTTCTTGGTTTGAGTTTCATTTTTTTTCTATTTTTTTTAACTTTCAAGGAAAGAGTTGATTTTTTCCTCTTCCAACATAACTGTTTAGTGATGTCATTTTCTCCTAAGCACTTGATTTGGCTCATCCCACCAACTTTGTATAATATGTTATTTATTGATTTTAACTCAGATACAAAATTAAACCCGATTTCCCTTACAATTTTGTGTTTGAGAAGTAACTAATTTAGATGGGTGCTATATAGTTTGTATGATGGTTAACCTTTCATGTTTGTTTGGGTACAGTTTTATAAGGCATTCTCTGGTCAAACACTGATGTATGTGTGGCTACACTGATGTTTTTCGGATACAATTACATGAAAGAAAACAAAATCTTTTTCGTAATATGAATGAACTTTACCTAGTTAGGTGAAATCTCCCAAAGATCTCTGCTTCCAGATTTCACAGAGTGCTTCTGGTGGAATTTCATCCTTCAGATTCAAGACTGATATCATCTACATACCACGCATCATCATTCTGTCTCACATTGATTCTTTTCCTCTGGGGAATCTTGACTAAAACTGTGTTTAGAGGCTGGAAAGATGGACATGATGGCACACACGTGTAATCCCAGTGATGGGTAGACAGATGCAGATGGATTCCCACCTAGAGGCTGGGAAGTTGGACTTGATGGCACATACCTGTTATCCTCGTGATGAGTGGGCAGATGCAGGTGTTTCCCAGGGCTCACTGCTCAGCCATAGAAGCCTTCTCAGAGCTCCAGAACAGTAAGATTTGGTCTTAGAAAATAAAATAGATAGTTCTTTAGATATGACACTTGAAGTCTGGCCTCCACACCAAATACATATATGTATGCATGTTCTTCCCCACACATGAACAACCCACATATACAAAAATAAACAAATGAAAGCAAAAAAGTTTTCAAATATTTGCAGATATTTAAAAAATCTTGCTATTTTTTGTGATATAATTAATTTAGTGTATTCAAGCAACATATTTTATGTGATTTGATTCCTTTTAAATTTAGTGAGCATTATTTCATTGCCAAGAATGACCTATGGGAATAAATGTTAAATATGCAGTTAAAAATAGTGTATTCTACTATTTGGGGGTAGAATGTTCCATAAATGCAACGTATGTCAGTTATTTGAAGTGTGTGGTTCAGCTTGACTTATTTAGTATTCCTTTGATAAGTGCTGGGATTGCATCCATGGCTCTGAGCATGCCAGGCAGACACTGGACTGAGCCACATGTCAAGCCAATCATATAAAATACTTACCTGATTACCTTCAACTTTGGAAGAGGAACACAGACATGTAGTACTACAATTGTGAATTTCTTTATTTCTACAATTTTATTAATGTTTGTTTCATTATTTCACATTGCTATGAATAAGTAAAATGTTTAGGGATGTGAATTCAGGATTTGACTTAGCACTTTTGTGGCTAAAAACCAACTTTCTTTTCCCACGATAATATTTTCTGTTCATCAGATATCTACATTTTTCAAATTAAAGTAGCCTCTCCATCTCCCTTTGGAGTAGTATGGTGTTGGCTTTCTATTTATTCCCTCTGTTCTCACTATTCCTCAAATTTGCCTTTCCTCCAAGTTTTTCTTCTTTATGCATTATGTATTTTTTAGTCCACTCATAATATGTTAGTATATTTTCTATTCCATGTCTGTGTGTATATGTGTGCATTTGTGTATGTGTACGTGTGTGTGTGCATGTGTGCATATGTGCATGTATATGCATGTGTGTGTGCATGTGTGTGATGTCTTGTGTGGATGCATAGGTACTTGTGAGAGTACATCCATGTCTGTGCACTTGCATGTGGAGGCCACATGCAACTTTGGGTGGCATTTCTCAGGTGCCATTAAGCATTATTTATTTATTTTCAGAGATAAGGTCTCTTGCTGGCCAGTTTACCAAGTAGGATAGGATGATCAGAGAGGCAGAGAGATTTGTCCAACCTTCTCAGCCCTGGGATTTCAAGAACTCAACACTATGACCCAGGGAGCAGAGTCGTCATCTACTGACTGGGCTAAAACTTCAACACTTTGTGTTTGATGGTTGTTAATTTGAAGGTCCACTTAGCACTGATGGAATATACTTCTTTATCACAGCTTCATTGTGGTAATATTAAATCCATCATAACTTGAACGTGAGTTCCTTACATCAGTTTCCTTTCATTTTCTTCTTCCAGCATTTGTATTGGCAAAATTTACCTCTGCCATAAGCTCCCACACACAAAGAACTAATATCCTCAATAGGCTATGCTTTGTTCTGGAGCAGAGTTTCATGGCAAGATAATTTACTCATGGTCAAACTGACATTGGTTTTCTGTTTGTTTTTGTTTTTGTTTTGCCCCTTTTGATAGGAAAAAAAGACCTTTCCCTACCTGTACCTAAATAAACCCATCCAACAGAAGAGACAAACTGAGGTCCCTAATGCTTTTAGTAAACTATCATCCACTTAAACATAGCTGTTAGGTTAATGACTAGTTGCGGCGCGCTCCTCGGCCAGCGAGGAAGAACGACCACCATGCGAGGATCCTTCTCAGAACACACTTTATTGGAGCGCCTCTTGATTAAGGGAGAGTGGGAGGTGAGGGGCCCCCGAGGACTAAACTGCAGCTGCTTATATAGGGAATCAGGCAAACGTGCCGTACTGGGATTGGGTCCCGCCAGAATGCTAGCACGGGGAGCCACGGGATAGGCTGAGGACATAAGGCCAATTACCATACTCGTGCATCATAGCCAAATATGGAGTTGTTTACAGCTAGGCTACCAGGAAGCCAGCACCATCTTTGAATAGCGGCTCCCTACAACTAGTAGAGTTTGATCTGTTTTTACAAGCTCTCTTACAAGTTTAACTGACGAGTTTTCTTTTTACCTTTGGATGATACTAATCAACACTCATGCTTACATATAGTGACCTTCTACTTTATTTGACATTTTGTGTGTTATCACTAATAATTAGTAGATGATCATTATGAGTATGCAACCTTTGTCATTTAATATTAAAATGTCTGCATTCTGGAGTACTTAACATGTCACCTCTTTTGCATCTTAATGCAATCCACATTATGGTTATGGAAATCTTGGTTCAGACACTTGATAAATTAAATCATGTCCTCTGAAAAATGGATATAATCACTGGCAAGTACATGGCATATTTCAAGCAATGAATCATTGGACTCATTAATTATTATATGAAAAGACAATGAACTACATGAGTAAGTGAATAAATCATTTCAGCATCTTAGTAAATTAAGATGTAACTGAATGGCATATGTTGTACACTGGAGGCGATTCTAACAAGGAAAATGCAACTTACTGTAAAAAGCCATAAAACTTCATTGAAAGATGTACAATATGACCTGAATAAATATTGAAATGCCCCATGGCGGGGTGTTATTTGACCCAATATGCTTAGAATATCAATCTTTTATCAACTTATATATTTCTTTATACACTGATATAGATAATGGAATCAAATTGCATGGCATGTATTTTGTGAGATAATTTTTTTAATTGCACAAAACCAGACTAACTACAGAGGAAAGAATAAATCCACAACAATTTTTAAGGAATTGTCTTATTAAGAAGAATTAACTAGATCTAGATAATAATCTGGAAAGACAAACAAGATGTATCTGACTGAGCACTTTATATTCACACCTATATATTCATACACCAATAATAGCATATTCCTCATTGAAAATGGATATGCATTTGGCTGCATCTGTTTATACTAGAGAAAACTTGGAAAGGTTATAGATCAAATTATCTTCAGCAATACATACTGATGATCTATATGGCAAGACTTGGTGAGATATTTAAATCACTACTTTATTAAATCCTTGGAAACATTTGCTGGCATTGCAGTGAGTGGCTGTTCCTATGGTCTGGGATCAACTCGTGCCATAAAGGATGAAACAGCAAGCAAAGATACTTTCAAAATAACTTTCTTCCTTATTTGCCTTTCTTGAAAACTGTGAAGGGGAAATGTAGCTCAAAATCACACCCCCTCTAGTCCCGTATGCTCTGCTTCCTCACACACAGACTATTCCTACAGCACTCCCTTCCTTGAACCTCTGCCAAACCCAAGCCCAAATGCACAAATCTTGGCCTTTTACTCATACTGACTACTCACACCATTCTGTATCACTCAAACCCAAAGAACCAATACTCCAAAAGTGTTTGAACCAAATGCAATACACTTGGGCCCATTTCCCCACTCAACAGTTTCATAGGAGATATGTATTTCTCACCCTTATTGAAATTATGCTTCTCGAGTGATACTTGATGACCAATGAGAATGTGCCTTCTACACATTGCATGTTTCAATGGCAATGCAAATGAGAGACAGTTTTAAAACCTAATAGGGCACCTACCACTATGTTTTAACAATGCTTTGGGGGTTGAAGCGATGGCCACCTGCCCAGGGGTGACACTACCCACAATAGGCAGGACCTTTCCACATCAATCATTAATAAAGATTATGCCCCATGGATGTGACTGCAGGCCAATGTAATGAAGCCCATTCCTCAAATGGGAATTCCTCTTCCCATGTGATTCCAGTTACTGTCAAGCTAGCAAAAAAATTAACTAGCACAGGACATTTCTCAGAAAATGCAAAATATCAGTTGTTTAAATATTTTAAAATTCCTTTATTACTTACAAAGAAGTACAAAACAAAACCAGTGCTGCCACTTCACCTATTAATTCAGGGAATGAAAAAAAAATATTTGAAAAACCATGTTGCTGAGTAAGGTTCTACTCTACCATTGCTGGGAGAATGTCAATTGACATAAATATTTTGAGAACGATTTTAATACAAATTCTCTATTTTAATGCATGTGTTGCTTTGTCCGTCACAATGAGGCATGAGAGAGACAGACATAGACAGAAGGCAGAACCTCGTACTGTCACCTGCAGCAGTGTGAACACATTCTCCACAGGGATATCTACTCAGGTGAAGTCGGGATTCACAAGTTAGCTATAGTACAGGAGTTCAGGATGAGCCAGTGAAAAGCAGATTTGGAGTTTCTTAACAAAAGATCTTTACACAGGTTTAATTATGACAGTTAGTAGAGAGGTAAGCATCTGGGGAATAAGATATGGACTTCTTAAGAGAGAGACAGGACCAGCTGCCATAGCAACAACTTCTGTGGCTTCTCAAGTTATGTACCAAAGGGTCGGAAACAGGGTTTTTAAAATCCACACCCCCTTTTATTTGGGAAAAAGAGATCAAAGGGTGATTCAGGAAGGGCCCTAGATAGAATTAGAATCTAAGCAGGTGAAACTTTTGGTCTAAAAGTTGCACAGGGAATGAAAACATGGCTTTTGCTATAACTAGTTAAAACGTGACTTCTCTTAGGCAGTAAGATTCCTAGAGAATGTAACTTTTTAGCTGGAAAAGCACAAGGGCCATGCACCTTCCCCCTGAGACTTCAAAGTCTAAATCTTAGATATCCTTTATCTTTTCTTACTTGACTTTCAGCTTTTCTTCTGCATTTGTGTCTTATTTCTGTGTGTCAGTCCTTCTTGCTAAAACATCACATCCTTTCCACTGTTCCATTGACCTGTCAATTTTATCTGATCACTTGAGATCATGCATGGGTTTCTTTATACTGCCTGTTGTTTTCATATTGCTTTCAATAGCCAGTACTTTTTATAGATATTATTTTAGGGTCAGAGAATGTTTAAAAACATTGACGGTAATAAGAGATCAAGGATGATGTCAACTTCTCCCAGAGATTTACACTTGTTCATCTGTCAGTCTGTTTGGGAGGTAGGTCTCTTTACTCCCCTTTGGAGTGAGTTTTGGAAACTCATTTTTAGTTTTGGGGAGCAGTAACCAGCTGTCTGTTTATTTTTATTCCTTGTAATCCCTGCTGAATGTCTGAGAGAAACTTCAAAGTCCTGCATCCTTTGCAAATTTTAATTAATCTTTATCTCTCTCCCTCCATAAAGTTGCTGGAAGTTCTACAAGGTTCCTCAGACCCTCAGCTGGTTCACTATATGTGTGTGTATGTGTTTATACATATACATACATACACACACACACACACACACACACACACACACACACACACACACACACGGAGAGAAAGAGAAAGGGAGGGAGTTTTCAGTCAGGGCACATGTAACCCAGGCTGGCCTCAAACTCACAATATAAGCAAAGATTACCTCAAACTCCTTAAAGGCATATACCATCACATTTAGTTTCTATGGTACTAGGGCCCGAATCTAGTATCTCTTTCATACTAGAAGAGTATTCTACCAACTTTGACACATCTTCAGTCCCCAAAAAAACATATTCCCTAGGTACATGTTTTTATAATTATCCTCATATAACAGAAATAAATTCAGTGTCTCACTTACATGTGCTATAAAACTCAACTAAAAGTTTTAGATATCAGTGGAATGCTTTTACAGACAGAGGAATGACAAGGATTTCATACAGAATTAAAGTTAAGAGAATACAAAGCAATGAAAATTAGGAGACAAGTGTTATTCAAGAATATAGATTAAAAAATACAGATGAGACTTATTTGTTGACAGATTCTGAGAAATTAGGCAGGGAAAAGAAACTTACAGTCAGTGATGACTGTGGTTGCTGAAATATTAATTATTGAGCTGTTTCTATTGTAAGTATGATAGCAATATGAAATTTGTAAGATAAATAAAGCAGAAAGCCCATACACAGACACGCAATCTATACAAATACAAGTTTCATTGCTTTATTATAAATGAGGTGGCATGAGTCATTGAAGACATGAGTTAAATAATTTAATCAAATAATGACTAATAAATAATTTATTTATTATTTATTAAATATCACTGCAACTCCTTTCTCCACCTTCTAAAAAATCTCTGATATGTCAAGAACCAGTTGGTCCCTCAGCTCTTCTACAGTATCACTAAGGAAGACTGTTGATCAAAGCATTAAAAAAAGGATGGCAGCTACAAGACTCTATGCTGGGAAAGGAAGGTATTAGCAAAGCTTATTCTCCATAGAACACAGAAGTGCAATGCTTGGTATTGACAAAACAATATCGATAACCCAAGTTTGCATAATATTGTCAACACATACATCTTCCCAAATGGAGAGTGATTTATTTGAAGTTTTCCAGTTCATTTTTTTATTTTTAGGCTAATGCACAATCCATTTGGAAGTGATGAAGAGAATCCATTTTCCAAACACAGGCCAATTTTGTTTAATAAACATTTAATGACTCTACATACATTCAAATTTCAAATAGGTATAAGTACTAGCTATAAAACAGGGGTTGGGGTAACTCAGGGAAGAGAACATGAAGAGTGGATGGCAAAGGGTTCACCTGAAGTGTGTATTACGTGAGAGGGCTGGCTCTTAAGATGAGAAGGCTACCCAGCACTCAAGAGATCTTCCAGCTCTGGCATCAAAGTGCAACCCAATTATGCTTCCATTTAGGAGATGAAACAGCTCTGTTTTATCGCTAAGGAAAACCCTGCAGTCATCCTTGTAAGTGGACAGTCCAAACCAAATTGCTTTTCTGCAGGTCACAATTATGCTTCTTTTGTTTTGTCTACTGCCCCTCTGATAATACTTGTGGGTAAAAATCAGACTTTCAAAATCTGAGAACTGAAATGCTCAGCCATGCCTCCTCGGGAACAGTTTAAGGAGCTTATGGGGCTATTAAGAGAGGGGAATTTGGAAGTTCTTGTTAATTTTTATGCTAATATTATTTAATCAGAAAAAAATTTAGATTTACCTTTCCAATTTATTTTAGACTTTCAGACTAAATACTTTAATATTAGTTTATCTACCGTCAATCAAATGCATATCAAAAATACTGAGCACATTTTTATTGATATTTAGAATCTCTGCTTTTACAATTGAAGCAGATACACAGAATAATATTTATATGTGTATATATATACATATTTCATTTATATAACTAAAGACGTTTTCCTACTACTGTTTCCATTCTTAAATATCTCACAGTTTTAGCACTGTGCTAGATTATCTACAGATGCAAATTCGTGGTTTGAAGATGTTCTCCAAATTTCATGTCTTCAAGGCTTAGCCTCAAAATCATTTTACTAGCATTTGGATGTGAGGGGTCTGGGTGGTATCTATAGGAGGGTCATGATAGAATTAAAAGCTTTACCTAACATTCCAGGCAATGCTGATGTGAGGTGAATAAAGCCAATGTAAAAATGTCATCATACTTTCAAGGTTTGAAATTTTTATGTGCATTACACTTTAGAATTGGCAATTTAGCATATTATTTTATTTCCTACCCATCTGACTAATTCAATAAAAGTTATGTTTTGTTTTTAGCAGTAGTTGCTGAATTTCCTATTATGTGGAATTGAAATTGTGTTATTTTGATCTATTTTCTCCCTGATAGCAGCATGAATAAATCCTAATGCAGTATCCGTAGGTCTTGGATTTGCTTTTTATGAAGAGAAAGGCAAATGTTCTAATTATTACCCAAATTTCAATTTGAGAAAATTTTAACAATACAGCATCACAATTATATCAAGAATTAAATTAATTATTAGAAATTAAAATAAGAAGTCCCAAGTATTTTATAAATGCACATGAAACTAGATTAACTTGAAACACAAATTTAAAACTTGTGGTTATTCTTCTCAAGAGTTAGAACTCAAACACTGGGTAGAAACTGCTTTTCATTCACTAATGTAAAAACAAGATAACAGCAGGGGGTTTGTTGGTTTGTTTACACTTTTGTTGTTTTAGTGCCTGGGTGACTACTTAGCTTCAAGCAAGCAGTTTACAACATCCCTTCCAAGGTTCAGGGGACATTTCTGAAGAGTGGTCAGAAAGAATGTAAAAGCCAGAATATAGAGAGAAGGGCAGGTATAGGATACCTGCTGTGCATTACAGCATCAAAGCAATCACCATGAACTCTTAACAACTATGGGTGACTGTGTTGCATCTGCACAAGAATAGGCCTTTCTACATTCAAACATAGATGGAAGAGGTCTCTATGGGTGCTACCTCTCACTATTGGACTGTTGAACACTGAAAGACTACGGGAGATCATTGGGTGTTGCCCTTTAGCTGTGTCACTACTGGTGAAGTAAGAGGCTCCATGGTTACGCAGATAGCTCCAACTAAACTTAGTTTTTCACCGAACAGATGGACAAGAAGATGGGGAAAGAACTTGTAGGGAGAAGGTAGGGCTGATAGGGAGAGAGGGAGAGAAAAGTGATGGTAGACAGAATGTACTGGATGTGTGTGTGTGTGTGTGTGTGTGTGTGTGTGTGTGTGTGTGTGTATGTTTGTGTGTGTGTATGTGTGTGTGTTTGTGTGTGTGTATGTGTGTGTGTTTGTGTTTGTGTTTGTGTTTGTGTGTGTGTATGTGTGTGTGTACATGCCAAAATTTAATTCATAAAACATTCCTTACACAGTTAACTGCACTAATTCATCCCACAGACATGTATTGTACATCCCCAAATAACAAGGCACTGTATCAGGTAAAGCAAATGAGATGATGCGATCATTTTCTTGTGGGCCGCTCTCTGGATTCAGGGATGGGACACAGTAAGCTAACACATGCTAAGGCTAAACAATCACACCATTGTGATTAGAGCTAAGCAGAAAACAAGCAACTCAGATAAGATGCTCAGGGTTACTTTCACTCAAACCAACACTGTGCTTAATCACCAGGATGTCAAGACCACTACGGGCAGAGCAGACTAGCAAGGTAGGAGGTCAACGGAGATAATGCAGAAGACTCACCAGGTTCTAATCACTTAGGAATTCCCTGAGTAGGCCCAGGGAAGCAGTTTGGACATTACTAGACATGCCCCCAAAGCAGTCTCGTCAGTTCTTTCCTGGGTCCTCCCTAGTTAAAATCCCCCTTCACTGTTCTGTCCTGTAATCTTTTCTGCTGACAACCATCAAAGCCGATTTAAATTTCTATATTTGATCCTGTTTTTCCTTGTTGAAAAATCCCAGGCATGAATTCATGATCCTCCTGCCTCTGCCTCCTTCCACAAGTTCTATGAGCATGGGCCACCACAACCAGAAACGACACGTTATCAGTATCTTGCTCAAGTCATCATCAGAGAGAGTTCTTCCTGCAGTAGATGGGAACAAATACAAATTCCCACCCCCACGACTGCATAATGCACAGAGAGTGAGTGAGCTTACAATACCCAGTCCTAACTGAGATGTCTCCACCAAACTTTTCCCCTAGGGGCTCAGGGTAAGGCCTTCCAGGCACAGCAGGATTGACATATGAAGTCACAGACTGGCAATGTGCACAGGGCCTGCACAGGTCCAAGCCAGATGATGTCCCAGCACTGAAAGGGGGAAGCAGACACAGCCCCCATCCCTAACCAAGAAGCTATCTCCAAATGACAACCACTCACAAAGGAAAAATTAGGGTTTTTTTTTGTTTGTTTGTTTGTTTGTTTGTTTTTGTTTTTGTATTCCCTATGGAGTCTCACTGGGCATACCAACCATACTCCACAGCAGACTCCATGCCCTGCAGCAGACAACTAACTCAGAATTAATTCATGGTTATTTTTGTCTCATATGGCTTTGTCTGTTGTCTGTCATTAAAAAAAAATTACTGGTGTTTTGCTTATATATTATGGTTTTCGATTTTGTCTTCTTATGGATTTTCTTTGTGTCTCTGCATGTGTTTGTGTTTCTACCTTTTCTTTGTTTTTCTTTTTCTCTGTTTGTTTTGTTCTATTCTAGTTTGTTTTTTATTTGTCTGTTTGTTTACTAAAGAAAGATAGAAAGAAGGTACAGAGTCAAAAGTGTGAGTGAGTGGGGAGAATCTGGGAGGAGAAGAAAGAGGGACATAGTGCTCAGAATGTACTACATGGGGGAAAAATCTATTTTCAAAACTAAATAATAAATTATTTTTAAAAATCCAAAGAGCATGAAACTGTTGAAACAGATAAAGTAGGTCAGGGGTTTTAAAGTTTATGTGACTATTTATTTTTTATTTTGTATATAAAAATAAGAAAAAAAACTGATGCTTTTGGACAGCCAATCTTAGGAGTCCAGACAGCCCTCCACACTCCCACCTCACTGTCCCTCCCACACTCTCTCCCTCCCACACTTCATCCCACCTCACTGTCCCTCCCACACTCTCTCCCTCCCGCACTCCCTCCCTCCTACACTCCATCCCACCTCACGGTCCCTCCCACACTCCCACCTCACTGTCCCTCCCACACTCTCTCCCTCCCACACTCCCTCCCTCCTACACTCCATCCCACCTCACGGTCCCTCCCACACTCCCACCTCATGGTCCCTCCCACACTTCATCCCACCTCACTGTCCCTCCCACACTCTCTCCCTCCCACACTCCATCCCCTGACCATCCTCCTCAGTCTCCACAGTAAATACGAAGAATTTCAGCCCTTTGACTTCAAGCGTTTCTTACGGATTGTAATTGTTTCTATATGTATGATATTTTGTCTGCACATATGTATGTATACTACCTGTGTGCCTGGTGTCTGCAGAGGTCAGAAGAGTGAATTGAATCCCCTAGAACTAAATGAGAGATGGTTTTGAGCTACCATGTGGGTGCTGGACACCAAACCCAAGCCTTCTCCAAGAACAACTGTTCTTAACTTCTGAGCAATCTCTCAAGCCTCTAGATTTCAACTATTTTAACTTTTAATAACAAACTAATACTATAGTTGAGATAAATGTATACTATTATAATCAGTGATTTCAATATTTTTCCATTAAATCAGAAAGCAGAAAGACTACCTATTACAGATGGGTATGATAGTATCTTACTCAGCATGATGCCAAGAAACATGATCCTCCATTTCTTATGTCCACATACAATTTAAAATATCAGTTTTGATCACTTCTCGGCCTTTTGGCTAAGATCAAGTGTAAAATATCGGTTTTTGATATCCACATTTGTGGGTCAATGCAGATGGGGATGAGGGGAACACATTGCCCTATCTTCTCTTGCTTTGACAGTAATATCTTAGAACAGTTAAAAATATGGATTTCTCATGTCTTGTGTTCTTCCATTGCTTCACTGAAGAGATGGTTTGCTGTGGATATCGTTTTGTATAAATAAAATGCTGATTGGCCAGTAGCCAGGCAGGAAGTATAGGTGGGACACGCAGAGAAGAGAATTCTGGGAAGTGGAAGGCTGAGGCAGGGAGACAATGCCAGTCGCCATGAGGAGAAACAACATGTTAAGATACTGGTAAGCCACGAGCCACGTGGCAACTTATAGATTAATAGAAATGGGTTAATTTAAGATATAAGAACAATTAGCAAGAAGCCTGCCGTGGCCATACAGTTTGTAAGCAATATATGTCTCTGCGTGTTTACTTGGTTGGGTCTGAGTGGTTGGGGAACTGGTGGTGAGAGAGATTTGTCCTGACTGTGGTCCAGGCAGGAAAACTCTAGCTGCAATGGAATGAGATAATGATGTATAAATGTGCATTTGATGTACTAGCTTAGGAGGAGGAGAGCAGAGTAGGGTGCTGTAAGGCCATTTGCTGTGATCTAGAAACAGGAGTGAAATCCGAATTCAGGATACTTAATCTTGATTATCAACATGACCAGATTGCTGTGGGATGTCTTTCTGTATGTTGTGAATATATATTTCTCCCATTGACTAATAAATAAAGCTGCATTGGCCTATGGCAGGGCAGGATGGAGCCAGACAGGAAAATCTGAGAGAGATAGGAGAGGAGAATGGCAGAGTGAGAGAGATACCAGCTCACAGTCCAAGGAGCAGCATGTAATGGGACACAGGTAAAGCCACGGAACACATGGCGATACATAGATTAACAGAAATGGGTTGAGTTAAGTTATAAGAGCTAGCTAGCAAGAAGCTCGAGCCATAGGCCATACAGTTTGTAATTAATATTAAGCCTCTGAGTGATTATTTTATAAGTGATTGTGGGACTGCGGGTGGGAGAGAACTTTTGGCTACACCAAATTTAACTTCCCTTAAGAGACAATCTAAGCATGTTTCTGTGAAGGTATTCTTAGACAGTTCTAACTGAGACAGGAAGGCTCACCCTGAATGTGAGGGGTCCCCTTTTAGAGAGGTCCCAGATCAATTAGTAGAAGGTAGAAAGTAAGCTAAGTATTCATCTCTCTTTGCTCCATGACTGCAGATACATTTGACTCCTGTCCTGTGACTTGCCACCATGGTGATTAGACCCTTCAAATAGAAACGAGAAAAATCATTCCTTCCACTGCATTCCTCAAGTCTTTTATCAGAGCATGGAGAAAAAGTCAGGGACACAAGGAGGAACACAACAAATTAAATGTTGCTATCAGCTTGAGACACAGAAAATTATCCTGATAGGTTGCAAAGTCTTTATTTTCTAGGTAGGTTATAAGAAGATGGGAATAAAAGCATGTTTTATAAAAAGCAGAAAATAGCTCACAATTTTTCTGCTGTATTTTAGCAAAGAAAAATTCTAGTTTTGTGTCAGTATTTGATACTAAAGTATCCTTTAAAGCCCCTATAAATGAACATCAAATCTTAGCTTTGACTATGAGAAATAAATTCATTTTCTCTAAGCCTTATACAAGCTTTTCTATTCATTCAGTCTTGTTCCATAGACCCTCAAACTCCTTCTGGAACACCTATCATTTTACTTTGGACAAAATCAATCTTGTTCTGTAACAGAGAGACAATCCATATACCTTGTATAAATAATTTAGTGTGAATCTAAGGTTTGAGGTTAGCAAAAGTCTTTGGAAACTTTTTCAAAACTGACATGATACCCACACAATATAATGATGGCTGCAATAAAGTTCTTGCCAAATAAGTTCACTTTCAGTTTTCTCAGAATACTAGGAATATCCAAGTTCAAAGTACCACAGGAGATAGATGTGGTCATGAGAAGAGGGAGATCTTAGGTTAGCCAGTTTGGGAGTATCATTTTCCTAAGGAGGTCACTGATGTTCTGAATTGTCTTTGATAAAGTTTATCTATTTAAAAAACATCTTGTACGTTTATTTATTTATTCCAAGTGTGGTTTCAGGGTGAGGTGCTATGTGTATAGCTGTCAGAGAGAGGGCAACTTACAGGAGTCGGGTTTTCTCCCTGTCATATAGCCTCCAGGGATAAAACTCCAGGATCAGTCATAGAGGCAAGTACACTTATCTATGGACCCATTGCACTATCCCAAAGTTGTAACCATTTTTAAAGATGTTAAACTGAATCAGTGATGTGATGGGTTATGTTGAATGAGGCCAATAGGGAGAAGAAGGATAGAACTTCCAGAGCAGGGTTACCTATGCGATAGTATAGCCATGACTGACAGTCAAGGGAACTCCTATGCACAAACTTTGAGTCTCAGGAAGCTTACAAAATGCCCCTAATTCCTAGATGAGAAGATCTTAGAAAATATTCATAAAGAAAAAAATTATGTTGTCATAAATAATAAAAGAAGCGTGCTACAACTGCAAAATGCCCCCAAAACTAGATTAGAGTATGCATGACTCACCACAATGGATATGATTTATCCAATCAGTGAAGGGCATGTAAGTGTGGGAAGTATGAATTCCATGATGAAGAGAGCTGATTCAGGGACAACTGGTAGGCCACCCAAAGCACGGTATTACTAATGCCAAATAAAAATATCAGGATTTAGTAAAGTGAAGAGTCTATTTCAAAGGATCATTGCAATGATATGGTGGGAGGTGAGGATTGCAGCAATAATGAGAAGAGACAACTGGATAGGAAGAACATTAAAATAGAAAGATCTGTAATACAGGAATTCAACTATTGAATAGTATGCACAGGAAGTGGTCTGAAGGCAGATTTATTCATTTGAGGCTCAAAATCTCAAAGTACAGACTAGTAATTAATAACTTGTAGAAGTAATTGAAACCCTGAGTGAATGTTTTAATCAGGGGAGAATGTGTAAGACAGAAGAGGGTTATGGGAGTAGATGAAGTCCTGAGTGATTGTATAATGTTAACATGGGCATAGTCCTGTCAAATGCCCCATGCCTCAGACCCATGGAAGTGAAAAAGCCTTCCTTGAGTGAGGCTAAGTGGAAGGGTAAAGCCTTCCTCTGGTCCAAATACAAGAGTTTAAGAATGATTGGCCAGTGTCTACAAGATCAAGCAACCACAGCTCCTTCTAGATGACTACAACCTGAGACTGCTCCCCTACAGGTGTCTCCCACTGAGATTAGTTATCGCCTCCTCCTTGTCGCATACATGATAAATGTGCGCAGCATGCATAATTAACACTCTGAGTTTCTGGGGTTTGTAGCAGGTGTCCTCCATCAGAGCACAGCCCACCTAACCCAAGCTTTTCTGTATGTGTGCCTGCCACTTCTTTCCTGTCTGTAGTTTTTTATTCCTACATATTCTAAGTAAGCTTTCCAGGAGGGAGCCGTGCAATGGAGAGGGTGAAAAATGAAATTCTGGGTGTCACTGACATTCAAGGAAAGAGTAAGAATGAAGAGCTTTAAAGAGAGCAACAAGGAGTAGCTAGAGAATGAAGACAGAATTCTATATTGGATCCACAACTTCCAATTAAATAGACTCTTTCAGGAAAGAAAGAAGAAGTGGGAATTTGTAGAATAAGAATAATGAATAAAATTGTGACACCAACCAGTAATGAAACTGTAATACAAATAAGAAATGAACTAAACTTTTAAAAATTAAAAGAATAAAAACTGAGGACTATAAACCCAGAAACCCCATGGAAAAGAGCAGTGTGACTAGAAAATAGTACAGGCTTGCCCACAGCTGTGGTCCCAGATACCTAAAGTCATTCTTTAGTCATTAGTGAATTTATGAACAAGCTGCTGCATCTTCATTGCATGTCATTCGGTAGAGAGTCTCTCACGGTTGCTGCAAGCACATAGTATATGAAAGACTTATGACTCAGAATTTCAAGTGATTGAAGTAGAAAGTCCTTTTCTGGTTGACATAAATGGTTATTTCTAACTACCAAGGAATATGTTTGTACATATGTTGTATTTGGACAAATTTGCTATGATGCTCCATATTCTATAGTTACATTGAAGAAGTCCTACCTCTCCTATAATGGATTTCACTTTTCTCATATTTTTCTGAAACCAACATTTATACAGTGCTCCTTGAAGAAATTTTCAATAATTGTTTACTAAATAGTTCACATAAAAGGCAATGTGAGCAATATCAGATTACTATGGAATAACTAAACAACCAATCCAAATTTTGCTTCATTTAAAAAAATAACAAACAACAACAACAAAAACTCAACACTCCAGACTTTTGTGTTGTTAAGGATGATATTACAACATAGACCTGTTTAATTTAATGTGTTTATCATACATTAATGCTTCCCAGACATTGATATGTGTAACACGAATTTAAATGGTCTTATTAATAAAAAACCCAGATATTGGGGTGAAAGCTGAAAGATCAGAGAAACAGAACAAGCCACAGCTAATATCATCTCATCAACTCCTCAGCTGATCTTGTTTCCATGAATCCTCAGACTGAAAGCCTCTGAGTCCTCACCCCTGATGATTTCAGTTGAACTGCTTAAAAGCCTCTAGTTCCTGGTCCTCACACCTTATAGACCTTTCTTATTCCTGCCATCACTTCCTGGGATTAAAGGTGTGTGTCCTTCCTAAGCAAAGACATGAGATCTTAAATCCTGGGATTAAAGATATGTGCCACCACTACCTGGCTTTGTTTCTAGTGTGGTCTTGAACTCACAGACAGATCTCTACCTCTTGAGTGTTAGGATTATGGGTGTGTGCTACCACTGTCTGGCCTCTGTGTCTAACCTAGTGGTGGTTTTGTTCTCTGATCCTCAGGAAAGCTTTATTAGGGTACACAATATGTCAACCACAGATATGTTTTCCTGGTTTTAAGAGAAAGGACAGATCAGCATTCCTATTTTGCCCTTTACTGTTCCTAATTCTACTAACCAGGATACAGATTCAGCATATGAAAGTAAAGCAGCCATTGTGCATCCTAGAAAACATAAGTTTTGTGCTACAAATGACCAAATAAGTAGCTAAAAGAATCATTGAAACTTGATCTGCCCCTACGATTTGGAATGTCTGACTTCTTTCCTAAAATAATACTAAAAAAGTCCTAGTAATTACATGTTCCTTGCTAAAGCCAACTCTGGATACTATATAACAGTATAAACAATGTACTACCAAGTATAATTCTAACATCCCCATTCGATCCAAGTCAAATACTCATTGCTCTGCTCCAGTTAACAGTATACCTTTGTAGTTTCTCTAATTACCTCCTTCTACTGAAGGTTTCTGAAAAAAAAAATTGTTCTTTATTTCCATGTCTTCACATGCCCTATCCCTTGTCCTCAAACTCATGCCCTGCCTCTAGCCCTCACTTACCTCACCTATATGACCCGTTCTTGCCCTTCAAGTTTCAGTTTAGAGGCTATTTTTTTTTCAAGATTCTTTCCAAGATATCACATATCAGAAATGAGACTTTTTCCAGGAGCTCTCTGAGCACCTTCTACTTTACCATGTAATCCAAATCACTTTATTATCATTATTATATTATTGTTATATTGATAATATGATGATATTATATTATCATTATATATTTACCTGTCTAGAATGCATGTCTGTGAGTGTGTTTTCTTTCCATTGTATCCAAAATCAATATTTACACTGAATATTTAAGTGTATATTGAATGCATGCACATGAAGTGTACATTTGGAATTAATGAATAGGCACACATTGATATTTCCATTTAAATACACAGTGCTGTCTTGAACAAAGTTTCTGTCTTTAAGGAACTCATTATTTCACTTCCAATACCTTGGAAGATCTTGTAAAATACTGTTATGGAGAGAAAATACTTTGTAATTATATCTCTATTCATTTTCAGTGTTATCACTTTGTATCCTGTAATAAATTAGTTATTTCCAAAGAGTCTCTAAATATTAAGCAATATAATGACCAAAAAGTATAGATGAATTTCTAAACAGTCTTATTAAATAAGAAACACAGAGCCAAATACAGAGGTAATAGCCAAAAAGATCAGAGAACTATCAGAGCCGCGACTACCTTATCTTACCACCTTGACGCCATTGCTTTCCCAGAGAGAGCTTCTTCCTGTGTAAGCTGTGTTTTTATTGCCTTTCTGTTTTGCTTTCTCATTGGCTCTAAGCCCAGCCAAATGACTTCCTCATCATTCCCTGTCTATACAGACCTCCAGGTCTCTATGGTTGGTACTGGGATTAAAGGCTTGTGTCACAACACTTGACTGTGTCCTTGACCACAAGGAGACTCTGCCTGCCATGTGATCGGATTAAAGGCATGGGCTACCACCACCAGACTTCTGCTTATGGCTTGCTATGTGACCTCTGATCTTCAGGAAAACTTTATTTATTAACATACAAATAAAATAATATTTCAGCACAATTAAAATATCACCACAAAAAAGAAATCTATTTGGGGTAAGGCTTATGCATAAATGTGCTGCTGTGTGTAAATGGCTACCACAATAGGTTCCAATACAGGTATACAGTCTTCCTCCTTCAACCTTCGTCTTCTTGCCTCCTCAGTCTATACAGATGTGTTCAGGCATTTCTTTAAAGAAATAATTTAGTGGAGTTGATATCCTCTACACACAAATCTCTTTAATTTCTTCACTAAAATTACCAGAGAAATACAATCCTTAAAATACATAGAAAAGGACAAAAACAAATAGTCATGTAGAAATCATCCAAATGAAGTTTAAAATATGCACATATGGCAAATGTATTATACTTTAAGTAAAATTTAGTGAATTTAATATATATATACATATATACACACACATAAATATATACATACATATGTATATATATATATACATGCATATATATATGTGACAAACAGTACAAGTAAGTGTTTTGACTGATGAGAATATTTTATATCATGATTTGTATTGTGGATATACAGCTTCATATGTGTCAAAACTAATCAAAATGTACATCTAAAACTTGTAGAATATATTGAATATGAGCAATATCCCACAAAGACTGATTTAAGCATAAAAAGCTATGACAGCATCTATTTCCAGTAGTACTAGATTAGATATACAAAATTGACTTCTCTACCTGAAAAACAAAGATAAATTAGGTACTCAAAATGTATAAGAAAAAATATGTAGTGTGTGCATTTGAATTGAAGTCATGTGACAACCAAAAAGTGTAGCACTTTAGCCTGTTGAAACAGGCAAGAAAAATGCATGAACTAGTTAATAATAGGGTCTACTATGAGAACCCTGGTCATTTACCACAATAAAATGGGTTTCCATAGGGCTGAACATCTGGCATAAGTGTATCATAAAAGGACTTACCAAGATAGCTAATTCAAAATACCCATTCATTTAGCATGTTCCAGGATGTAAAGAGTTTTGGGGTATAAAAAGAAAAAATAGAAATAACTTAATAAGACATGGATTGTTTATTTCTTCTATGCAACTATAGGATTTCCAATGTGGATGCTTTCAGGCATGCTTAATCGAATTAAATCACTTAGTACCACCACTCTTAATCCATATATTTTCTCATTTTATGTCCACTAACTTCATAATTTCAACTTCATTTTCAGAATGTCTTCCTACAGTCTCAAAATGGACTCAATGGCTCAGATGACATTTCTAGAATGGGTAACTTCTTGATCTTTGTTCTCCTTCAGAGAAAGAAGAGTCTTACATGCAGGAAGACATGAGTCAACCTGTGTGTTTAAAAGTTGGAGCATTACTTTCTTTAGAAAATACTAGATAACATAGTCAATTGATGACAATAGAGAGGCTAGTCAACCAAAGCTAAGAAGACATTTTAAATTGGTCATTATGGTGAGTAATAATTAAAGGTGGACCAAGAAATACAATGGAATGAGCATTATCAGTGAGGTTATCACTATAAAGTTATACTGACAACCATTTTCATGTAGAAGTGACTCTGTTTTTCCAGGAGCTCAGAGCTCCTCAGGATGAATACCGGAAAAATGAATGGTTTCTCAGGATGGAGAAAATCAAGGGATGCACTGAATATAGGGGATGAGTGATAGAGTATTAAAATTCCCATAAGGAAGAAATCAGACATGTAAATTGCACGGTGACATATTAGAGAGAAGGGAGGAGAGCCACATCTTGGGGCCCAATGAGGGACAGGATGACCTCAGAAGGAATATTGGTGAGAATATAACTCACCAGGGCTGGGGATGGAGCTCACTGGTAGAGTGCTTGTCTCAATTATAAGGCCCTTAGTTCAATACCCGGTACCAAAAAGAAAGAAGCTAGACCAATAGAAAACTGTGCTCAGAAAACAATGAATGAATTAGATGACAACATAAACTTTCAAGAAATTTAAAATTCTAATTTTTTAAATAATGAAAATAGATTCCTCACTTACACAATAAAAACCAGCACTGACCACAGTTTCCTCCTCCCTCCGCTTCTCCTAGCTCCGTCCCTACCTCCCCTCTCCTCCAGCTCCACTCCCCATCCATTTCACTTCAGAAAATAGCAGGTTTCCTGGAAACGGCAACCAAATCAGACAAAACAAGAAAACAATAAGACAAGCCAAAAGCGCTCATACTGAGGTTGGACAAGGCACCCAATAGAAGGAAAAGAGTCCCAAGAGCAGGCTGTTAGGAGTCCCATAAGAAGACCAAGCTAACAGCCATGACATACGTGCAGAGTGGTGCAGGCCCTTGCCGGCTCTGTGCTTGTGGCTTCAGTCTCTGTGGGGCCATATGAGCCCTGCTTAGGTGATTCAGTGGGCCAGGCTCTCCTGGTGTCCTCCATCCCTCTGACTCCTACAGTCTTTTGTCCTCCTGTTCTCTGGGTCCTGGGGGGAGGGACCCGATGGAGACTCTCTCTCTGCATAATGTCCAACTGTGCACCCACTCTGCTCCCATCTGCTGCAGGAGGAAGGGTCTTTGATGACGACTGGGACAAGGCATCATTCTGTAGATACAGCAGAATGTCATTAGGAATAATTTTATTGTTTTTTGTTTGTTTGTTTGTTTTGTCTTTTGTTTTTGTTTTTGTTTTGTTTTCCCAGTGATGTTTGGTTCTATCCTAGGTCTCTGGGCTATCCAGTCTCTTGTTTCTACTTGGCTACCCAGGCAGTGTAGGACATGGGCTCCGTCTCATGGCATGGGCCTCAAGTTAAACCAGATGTTAAAATTCCTTATAAATCAAGAAACAGGAATGAGTTCTCCTTTAAATTTTATGAAAAATTCAAAATTATTTGATGCATTTGAGAAAAAGCCAAAATTGTCTTTGAACATACACCTCCTCTCTGTCCTCTGTCTTTGCAAATCACAAGAGTTTGATGTCTATTTCATGTGCATTATATATATATATAGAAAAATAAAAAATATATTTTATATATATAGTTGTTGTTCATGTATATTCTGAAACCCTAGTTTCACATGTTGTACTATTTTCATTAATAATCACATCTGATTCTTGTTGCTGTATCTACTGGCTGTCTGTTTCTTTAACTAACTGGATCATTTCATTATGGGACTAGTTAGATGATTTTGTCACTAAATTTAGTCATTGGAGAAAATGGTATATTTATGCATCAGTAGTGGCTTGCTTTCTCAATCAAGGTTGATTCAGTTCAAAAAATAAATAACTATATGTATTGTAATCATACAGATAAAATAGACTTTGGGCTTAAAATAACTGATAAGGCTTGAAACAAAAGATTTCCATTCAGCTTTTCAGGAGTGTCTCTCAAAACAATAAAAAAAGTGTCCAAATAAAACATATAATATGCAGAAATTAAAACAAAACAACAACAAGCCTCCCAATTAGCACCTAATGTGTAGGAATGGGCGTGGGTCCTGGGAGACTGCTGCTGTGGGAAACATTCAAGCAGCCGAATTGCATTTCTGCTAGTTTGCTCAAGAAATGAGAAGAGGGCTAGAGAGATGGTTCTAGACATTATGGCAGAGGACACAGTCTCAATTCTCAGCCCCCACATGGAGGTTCAAAACTGTCTGTAACTATGGACCTGTAAATCCAATGCCCTCTCTGACATCTACGGGTACCACACATGTCAGCAGCACACACAAATACATGCAGGCAGACACACCAATACAAAATAAAATAAAAGAAAACAATCTTTAAAATAAATAAATAAATGAGTTGAAGGAGATGATGCCCCCATTTCTGCCTTCAAAATGTAAATGAATGCATCTTATTGACTACCACTAATTTGTTCCAGAACTGTAGCTGCAACAGTCTCCATCCAGCTTTACTTTCTAACTTTTAAGAAAATGAGATAAAATGATATTTAATTGAAAAAAATCTACCTCTATCATATCGAAAATCTCTGACCCTCATTTCAGTTATTTCCAGTTCTTTGTGGTTGTACAGATGTGGTAGGGGACATCACTCTATGTATCCATCTATTTATTGTTGATGTAATCAACAGTCTTGTTAAATAAGAAACACAGAAACAATGTAAAAGAGAAAGCCGAGAGGTCAGAGCTCAGAGCTAAAATCTCACCCTTCTGCCTGCGGTGTCCCAGCTTCCCGAAAGAGAGCGATATCCTGTCTGTTCGTTTTTTTTATAGTATGTTGTTCTGCCTTCTCATTGGTTGTAAACCCAAACACATGACTGCCTCGTCACTGTCTGAATGTACAGCCCCCTAGGTCTTAAAGGCATATGTCTCCAATGCTGGCTGTATCCCTGAACACACAGAGATCTATGAGATTAAAGGCGTGTGCCACCACCGCCACACTCTGTCTATGGCTCTAATAGCTCTGACCCCCAGGCAACTTTATTTATTAACATACAATCAAAATCACATTTCAGTACAATTAGAATACCACCACAATTTATTTTGTGTTTCAAAAAGTTTTACTAAATTACACTATGTGAAAAGTATTTTGAAAGGGCAAGTTCACTTTTTCTTCTTTGGGTAATGTTATAAACAAAAATTTAAATTTACTTTTGAAATTGTATCTGTATTTTGTATGTTTTTGAGAATTTGCTCATATTTAAAATTCATCTATACTTTTGTGATTTAAAAAAATTAATGTCTGAACTATAAGACACACAACCTGGAGCTGGAGATAAGGAATTTAGAGGTCATCATGATGCTTAGATTAATTAAAAATAAAATTTGTCATATTTGAATCTGGAAGAAAGTAACAACTGTGGAGTTGAGGTTACAGGTCATGAGGAGAGCACTTGCCTAGTATGTCTAAGGATATGGATTCCATCTGCTGTGATGGAAAAGGAGGAAGAAAGGAAGGAAAGAGGGAAGGAAGGAAAAAGAAAAGGAAAGGAAAGAAGGGAAGAAAAAGGAAGGAAGGGAAGAAGAGATAAAGAGAGAGGGTGAAGGAATGAAAGAAGAAAGATTCAAAGAAAGGAAGAACCATGAACCTCACTGCAATAGTCAGTAGTAAGAATAGTAAGACAAGGAGTACTGACCAGAAGCACAGAGAAGGAAACAACTATACCACAAAGAACAGGCAATGCATGTTACATCTAAATGTCAGTAGCCACGGTGAGATGTGCACATGTGTGGTTACACAGCTCATAAATATTCTTTGGGATTTCAGGAATGACCACGTGCCAAGTAACTGAGATTTTGTTAAATGCTTTGCAACATGAGTAAATGGTATTGTATCAGATTTTCCTATATGAATTAAAGTGATTGTGGGGTCTTTGTCTTCATAGTGTAGAACTATCCAATGGCTAAAGCAGATCACCAGGGTCGTCACTATTATGCAATTTTGATGCAGTTATTCAAAAAAAGAGACAAACTTACATTGTTTTCTTTTACAAAAGAAAGCATATAGGTTCTTCCTTAAAAGATCAAAACTATTCCATAAAAGTCTGTGGCAATATTTAGCTCCAAGATAAGAACTACCATTTTCCCAGAAGAGTAAAGTAAAGTCAAGGTTAAAAAAAAATCTATGTATGTTGATTATTTATGAGCATTCAACATTGTCTCTGCTTCCAAATATATTACCATTCACTGATAATTTTTTTAGAAGATTCTAAAAAGTAGGACTTATAATGTCCTTTTATGTCTTTCTTAGTTATCTTTGATTACAATTGTTTTATTGGGTGATGAGAAGAAAGTTTAATGAAAGAACCTAACTGATATCTAAAGAATGTATCATTGCATACACTTGATTAGTGAACATTCAAATGGGATAAAACATTTTCATGATTTTTGCCCCAAAAGAGAGATCTTCCCACAGACATCGTTGCCAAACTTCCTGGTCACCAATTTTTCAGTCGTGTTCCTGCTAAGTCCTTGGACCATTCAGATAAAACAACTGGACATGGCACATGAGAAACTGTTTAATTCATATAATTCAGGTGTTTTCCCCTTCCTAGACAAGTGAACAGCCAGATGCACTTCTTCTGTTCTATTCAGTCCTTTGTTGGATTAAATTAGTTGTATCTAACTAGCAGAGGAGGACCTCAGCAACTTCCTCCACTCAGATTATCATCCACAAGTATGGAGAACCAACAAGGTTGACATAAAATATTAACAATCCCTAGTGTGCAATCACCTGGCTGTGATCTCCAATAATGGTGACTAGAGATTAGAGAACTTTGTTCTTGGTTTTATCAGACTAAGATTTTTGTTAAATGCTTTTCATTGTAAATAAAATGCAATTTTCTCATATTTTCCTATATAGATTAAAATGATTATGGGTCTTTGCCCTCACCATGTGGAACTATGAGTCAGCAGTGTATTCTTAGCCAGCTAGATGATCTATAGGACCATCCAGCTTTAGAACCTGGGCAGAGGAGTCTGCATGCCTAAAACCTTGTATATTTAAATTTAGGAAGTTTTCTTCTTCCACAAACAGAATACATCAGTCCAGAAAAAGTGTTGGAAATTTTTTTAAAGTGCTATCTGTGGTGATATTGTGTCCCCCAAAATACTGTGCACCTTAATAAACTTACCTGGGGTCAGAGAACAAAACAGCCACTAGATATAGAGACCAGAAAATGGTGGCACACACACCTTTAATCCTAGCATTCTGTGAATTCAAAGCTGCACTAGAAACAGCCAGGCATGGTGACACAAGCCTTTAATCCCAGGAAGTGATGGCAGGAAGCAGAAAGGTATATAAGGTGTGAAGACCAGGAACTAGAGCCTGGTTAAGCTTTTAGGCTTTTAGCAGCAGTTCAGCTGAGATTCATTCCAGATGAGGACACAGAGGCTTCCAGTTTGAGGAAACAGGATCAGTTGAGAAGTTGGCGAGGTGAGGTTAGCTGTGGCCTGTTCTGTCTCTCTGATCTTTCAGCATTCACCCCAATACCTGACTCCGGGTTTGCTTTTATTAATACAACCTTCTAACAATTTGTGCAACAGCTATCATTAATGATTTAGTAGCAAAAACTTGCTTCTTATATGCTTTTATCTGCTTTGCTGGAAGGAGCCTAAATTACAGAGGGAAGAGGGTTTCCACCAGGGAACCCAACAATGACTCCATTGAATTGGGAATTAAGATTGCTTCATGCCTGCCTTGAACCAGCAGGAAAAGAAAGAAGTTACTGTGTTGACTGCTGTGATTGATACCAATGAAAACTGCAGTAAACAATTAAAGAAAGGTTCTCCAGAGAATAGTAGTTGAGAACATCGGAGCTCTGAAGTGAAGATACTTAGGCATAGTAAACCATGGGCACATACAAAGAGCTATGGTCAAAGGAGGCTTCTAAAGATAAAAATGTGGGGGATTGCTTCAAACACATTGAAACGACAATCTTTGGGCACACCTGTTAATGGCAGCAGCGCCACCAGTCAGAGGTTGAACAGAGTTGCCCAGCATGTCTTTGTCGAGTACTTTCTGTAGGCAACTGTGCCAGCCTCTGTGCACACCAGTGGTTCTGGTCATCTTTTAAGACAGTTGCTATCATGTAACCAGAATCTCCTGGGATTGATTTCCTTTGATACTTAGGTATTTATTTATTTTGTTAGAGTTGACACAGACGACTCAGTTTTTATTTCATTAACTTTCATCAAACAAGAGGAAATTAGACTTCTCCACAATATAAGTAAGGAGTAGAAAAATTATGTCTAGAAGAGAAAGGACTCCTTGGGGGATATATTCCTAATGTGCATTAAAGATGATTAAGGTCAATTATGATGAAGGGTTAATGGATAATTACAACAACTCAAAGCTCATAAGACTGCTAATAGTCTAGAGCATTCTGGAGTGAAGGCTTGGGTCGCATGCCGAGGTAAAATGACACAACCAGCTGAGGTGCATGCTTAAGGCAAAGAGAAGACAGAATCGAAAGTGACAGAGGTGTCAGAGGGTAATCATCAATATGAGCTGTGCCCACAGAACAGTGCCGGAAGTGTGGAATGAAAATAAAAACAGAAATGTGGGTAGTTTTCATGAATATTTATTCTTTTGTTATATACATATAATTATTGTATGCGACAAAAGAAAATATCTTGGCTTTCTTTCCTTTCTTATTCTTTTATTATGTGATGTATTGAACTTCATTGTGGTATTTGAGAATTAGTGAATTTTTACATCATATTATATGTACCCATGGATTTTTGTTATGGTGTGACCAAGTGTCTCTCAAAGAAGATCATATTAAAGCTTTAGTCACCAATATGTCATGATGTTCTTACTTTCTACAAACAGAACTATAGCTTAAAAACTCTGAAACCTTGAAACAAAATAGACATTTCCTCTTCATAAGCTGATGAACTCTGGTATTTTATCATGGTGGTACAAAGCTGATTAATAACACAATTAATAACAATTATCAAGGAGAATAATCGCTGTAGGATTGGTTGGTTCTTCTTTCCAGGAAGCCATCAGCGTGTTCACAGATGTGTTTGGGATAGTTGTAGCATGTGAGGGGGAATCCTGGCCCTTTTATTATCTGTATGTGTGGATGAAGCATGGGCTATGCTACGAAGACACTGAAGATGTCATGAAAGAAAACGTCTGATTTTCTTCCACACTATCAGTTCTCTACTTTGAAAAAAACAAACAAACAACAACAACAAAAAAAACCAGTAGGCTCCACTGCACATCACTTCAATTCAATTCTCTAGAATCTATCAAATGGATATTCTACAATTAATGTAACTGAATAACCATTGGCTGGGTGGTGGTGGCACATGCCTTTAATCTCAGTACTCAGGAGGCAGAGCCAGGCAGAACTCTGTGAGTTCAAGGCCAGCCTGGTCTGCAGAGTGAGAGCTGGGACAGGCACCAAAACTACACAGAGAAAACCTGTCTCAAAAGAAAAGAAAAAAAAAAAGAAAAGAAAAAACGAAAACCCGTCTATTCAGAATAGAGAGAGATCTCACAGGGTAAGGCCTCAGACCCACAATATTTCCCCTGTCTGCTCAGATGCCCATTGCAAGGAGTCCCTTTCAGATAACCCAAAACTCATCTGCAAATTAGAAGTCCCCATGATTCCATCCTTGGTTTTGTCTGTTTGACAGAGTGGCTCACAGAAGTGAGGAAAACAGCTTATTCATTATTGATTTTTATAAAAGATACAACTTAGAAACAGCAAGGTGGAAGAAATAAAAGGCCAAGGTATGTTGGGAACACTGGTCATCATTGCCCCCTCCAGGACTGTCATACTCACTGGCCCTCTCCATGTTCAGCAATTCAAAAACTCCCTGAAGCTCATCCTTTTGGGTTTTTATACAGGATTCACTATAGAGGCATAGTCAATTAAATCAGTATGCACTGGTAATTAAGTGGATCTCTTGGTACTCTTTCCTCCCTAGAGGTTGGGATGCATGGTTCAAAGCTCAGCCCTCTAACCTAATTGTTGGTTCCCCTGGCAACCATATTTCATGCAGGCAAAAATTATCTTACAAACTCAGGTATGGTTGAAAGGAGTTTGTGATGTGTGACAAAAGATTGTCCTTTCATCCCTACCACTCAACACTTTCCTGGAAGATTGCAAAGAGTTTATCCTGAAGACCAAATATACTTTTTATTAATCTCAGTATCATAGGTGTCAAGTTGACAACAATGGCCTTTTGGATAGCTAATTTTGTTCATCAATTTTTACCGGACCATGAAGTCCTAGTTACCTGGTCAAACATTAGTCTAGGTATTTCAGAGAGTGTCTCTTGATGAACTTGACATTGAAAATGGTCACCTGAGTAAAGCAGACTACCCTCTCAAACGTGGTGGAACTTGTACAAGCTGTTGAAGGCCTAAACAGAGCCATAGTCCACCATGGACCATAACATTCCAACTGGTAAAATCCTGAAATGCATGCTTTTCATAATGAAAACTGCATTCTTTCTAAGGTGTTAACTCTGTCTGGTATCAATGTAAGGGTCTAGAGTCTAAAGTCTTGTCTAGCTCAGAGATGGGTGAGAATCAAGGTGTGAGTCATTCTGAAACCAAGTCTTACTGAGTGCTGAACCTGTGAAATACAATACCTCCCGTGCTTCTAAACTACAGAGTGAGGTCAATCAGCCCAAGTGCTGCCATTTCAAAATGGAGAAATAAGAAAGGAGAGAAATTTTCCACACAAGTAAACGACAGGGCTAGCAGGATGAACCCTAAGGCTTGATCAAAACCTTTGACTGGATATTCCAGGTCTCAGTCTCCTGCATCAGTCCAGTCCAGTCCTACTAGTTGCAGTCACGTCTGCTGTTCTCTCAAGCCATAATCACAGGCCATTGGTTGTACTAATCTGATGTCATGAAATTGGCCCTCTTTACATGGCCCCACTGGGTCTTGTTCTACTTAGGGCTTACCAATTTACTTTTTGGTAGCCCAATACACCGGGGGTTCTCTACCTGGATGCTATGGTTCTCTGAGGCATCCTTGGCAATATAGGTACAATAGGCATACCCTAGAGTTTAGTTGGGCACAAGCATTATCAATCTGCTAGAGTTGAACTTAGGATGAATACCAAGGGAGGCCACAGACTGTGAAGAAGAGGAACCTCTGCAGCAAGATGGCAGCATGGGGAAAGATCCTTCCTTTGGAGTAAGCCAGCCCTTGAGACCTTAACCTTGAAACTTATAGATGGAAACCTACAGTGACCTTGGAAAGTCTTCTGGGATCATGAGATTTGTCCAGGACAGTAGATCTTTATGGAGGTTGAAGTACCTGCCCTCAGCTCCTACCCAGGGTTCCTTAAGAGAAATACTTTCCAGAGTGAGGGAAAAGTGAAAGATTTCTATAATCATTTCATGCACACCAGGCAAATGCTCTTCATTCTATGTGCTCTTTATTGTTGTGCTCTTTGTTTCTTCCATCTTTATTCTTCTCTACTTCTTTATTCTTCTCCATCTTTATTCTTCTACCTATTACAAATTCCCAAGAATGCACACACACACACACACACACACACACACACACACACACACACACACACATGCACGCATGAATAACTTGTTAGATTGTGAAAAATTTCAGCTCATCTCCTACAGAGATAGCAACAAGGGTACAAGGGAAGAAATTAAACCAATGAGAGATTTAAGAAGAAGGCAAATAAAGTGTGTACAGTTTTATGTGATTAATAATATCTGGACATGGTTAATCAGTTAACAGCCTTTTTTTGCTAATCACCCTAATCTCAGGACCTATACATAATTAGTCTACTGAGCCTAAAATCTTGCATTGAAAACTGGTGTAGAAATAAATACAAAGTGTTAATAGTTTTTTTTAATCAAAGTGGGGAGGTGCTGGTGGAGGAAGCTTAGGGTAACATAGGTGCTATTGATCTCTTAGAGGACTAAGATATACCAAGGCCAGACACCTGCACTATCACTTCTAGTTCATTGTAATTCTTTTGAAGGGTTTTGTTCCAACAAGGCCAGGCACATGCAATTCTGCTCTGTGAAAGTTCCACAAGGATACTTCCTTTGACCAATTTGCCGTGTCAGTGGCTAAGGATAGACAACAAGACCTCTAAGTATCTACAGTCCACATGGAACAACAGATAAAGTTTTGAAGCATTTTTTAATATGTTTCTATTATATACAGTTAAATAAGAAGTCATTTTCCTGACCACCCATAAATACGTGTGCCCAATAGATGGAATATATATATATATATATATATATATATATATATATATATATATGATAAACACACAAGCAGTGGGAAAACACTCATAGCTATTCTTAGGGAAGAAATGCAGTGGCACATGAGAAAGATTACAGACAGGAGCAACTAATCATTAATAGTCAGTAACTCCATGGTCTTGCCTGGCAGGGCTCCCCATCAAAGAGTCTGGTGGGTTGACCTTCTGAATACTAGTTGTCACCTATTGTATACTCCCATAGCCTCTTGCTACCAGTATCTCTCAGTATATCTTGTCTTTTGTTGATTGTTGACTGATTTCCCAGTATCTGGATGAAAAGCAGCTGGCTTCATTTGAGGCATATGTCCTAATTTGTCCACACTCTTCATATTTTTTTCTGGAAGTATTTCTTGTTTACTTATTTTTTTAAATAGGAAAGCTGAAATTTTCCTAAAATTTTGAGTTTTGCCTTCCTTTTATGTTAACTGTTCTAAGTCATCTTTCTTCCCACGCTCAAGGAGAAACCATATGCACCCTTCAATGCTTTCCTTAGATGTTACCCTTGCCAAACACTCAAGTTCATTGCTCATGGGATTTACAAAGCACCAGGATCTTGATATAATTCAGCCATTTTCTTGCCACTTTATAATACCATTTCCTCTACTTTCCAATAATATTTTCTCATTTATAGCTGAGGCCTTGCACCACGATTGTATTTATTGTATATGCACTCCTCCTCTCCTGAACCCTCACAACTTAATCACTTGTAACAGTTCATTCAAAACAATCATCTTTCTTAACTTGAACTTCAAGACTTCTCCAATGTCTGCCTCTTACCCAATCTCAAAACTATTTCACATTTTTATTTATTTCTTCTAGCAGCAACCCTCCTTATGAATAATAATTTTCAGGTTATTATAACAAAAATACCATGGACTATGTGGTTAATAAACAACAGAAATTTATCTTTCATGGTTCTAGAGTCCAAATCAAGGTGCTGGCAGACTGAGAATCTAACAAAGGCCAATTTGTTTAATTAATGAACAATCAGGAGAGGGCTCTTTTCAGAAATACAGACAGACATGTCTTTGCCTCTCCACAACACCACGGTTTTCTAAATAACAATAAATTCACGAGCATATCTTTTGTTGTCTTTAATTTATTAATTATTTTTTATTTAATTTTGTAAACACAACCATTGGCAGTCACAGGCTCTTCTATTCAAATCTTAATTACTAGCATTAACTCTCAGATTGCATGTTACAATTCAGAAGATACATACACACAGCACACAAACATGTACACACATCCATATGTATTACAGAATGGATGTGAAAGGATTAAAAAAGTTTCAGTGTTCAAAGAGATAAGGCATCCAACAGATGCAAACGCACAGAGAGTCAAGGGAATTGAATCTTGAGAACAACATGCTGAATGGCAGAAGTCAGTCACTAAAGAGCACAATTTACTTAATTCTTTTTATGTGAACAATGGGTAACTCTAGAGATTTAAAAATTACTTTAATAGTTCGAGGGCCTGAGCCTTGGGGTACACAGGAGTGATTGTTAATGTGAGCAAAGCTTTCCTTTGGGGGGTGATTAATAAGTTCTACAGTTTAGTTTGTTGATGGCTGTACAACCAATGATTGTAAACTTGAGCATTTTAAGTACAAATTAAACCTCAATAGAGATACTTTTTAAAAGAAAAAGGAGTTACCATTAGGCTCAGTTTTATGAAGTGGTTCCTCTATGTCTAAGAGAGCCTTCCTTCAAGGCTATCATCAAAATGTAAAGCAATACCTTTCTCATCAAAACATTTCATAAGAATGATTTCTGCCAATTTTAAGTAAAGAAAATATCTTCAAGGGCACTGCAGATAAGTTTGACTCTGAATGAAATTCTGAGGTAGCAATGTTCTGACTAATGTTTTTGTCCTTGGAAAGACAATAAACACTTTAGAAATAATATCAAACTGTTATAAAAATCAGTCCATTTATGGAAGTAATTGGGTAACATTTGTTGAACAATGACCAACTGTGTCTAGAAATCACACTCCCTCTGAGTTTTCCCATAATGTTAAATAAAGAAATTTGCTTCAAGTTCTGACTGATGACTATTCCCAGTCTCTGTATTTGATGGCAGGGTTACGACAGAAGTAGATTGGTTAGGTCATGAAATTAGAAGCATAGTCCACTTATTGAATTTTGCTAAGTAAAAGATATTTAAAATCATGCTTGTTTATTATTTCACAGTGTTTTTATTTGACACAGAAAAATGACAAAACACTTGCAATTTCTAGTGTACTATAATACTAAGGAAAACATTTTGGAAAAACACAAACACATATTATGGTGAAAACTGAATTGCTTGGGACTCTAAATGCAATTATAGGGCAGCTGTGGCAGCCTGATACTACTACTTAAGTCAATAACGCTAGCAGTAAAAGCAATAAAACAATTAAGATTTAGGTAGATACTTAGTTCCTGTATATTAGTTACTTTGATCTCCATAACCTTTGAAGTATCTATTATTAACTATCCCATCTTTGCTGATGAGAAAATTGAAGTTAATAATTTGAGATACATGCCCGAGTTTTCAAAGCTAGTAAGACATTTCATGTAAAGAACTGTGTACTTTCAGATAATTGGGTAATAATCACAGCCTTGAGGTCATAGCCCCTGTATTAGCTTGTCTTTGCCTCATGTTAAGCACCTAGAATTAACTACTTAAAGGTTACAACTGTCATTTGTGCTATTAAAAACATTTTTGACTCACTGCCTCCTGAACACATAGTGAGATTGTACTTCATGGCCTTTTTCAGATTGAGTAGTGTCATGTGGTCGGTCCCCGGCCAACAATTTGTGACCAAACCAACACCAATAATAGCAACAACAACAGTAATGATGTTGGGTTTCTCCTGAGCCAAAAAAGAGAGATGGAAAACAAAACACACGTTAGTGTGTGATGAGGGATACAGTGAAGATGTCACTCTCAATCTCATTATTCTATCATGGGTCCATGTGTTCCATTCACATGAAGTCAGAGCAACTTAATGTATCTTTATGTAATGGGATATAACGTATCTTCTTAGAACCCTGCAAGGTCCAGGAACACTCTTCACTAAGCCAGCCCACATTTCATTCTTTGTAATGTTCCGGCTATGTAATATATGATGAGCTGATTTCTTTGCGTGTGAGCCCATGATGACTCCCTATGCTGTAAAATTTCTTGATCAGATGGAATGTTATATGCAATGCTTATATTGAGGGAGCTTAAGATGTTCTCCATACCCATTCATAGTGGTCTCAGCAGAAATATTAATGACGAGGAAAGCACATTTGTATCTGGAATATGTGCATTTTAATGTGGATGAATCTCTACCCAGTTCTGAGAACGGAAGTTCAATGTAATGAGCCTGATGCCAGATGGGGGTGCTGGCTTATGTCCCATATACCAAGCATACAAGGAGGGTGTCATTATTGGTTTGTGTTGCGGGTAGATCAGACATGCAAAAGTAGGACTAGGCAGGTCAACATGGGTGAAGGAATGCCTATATTATTACTGACCTGTGCACGAGCTGTGTCTCAGGAGAGTTATCCCGGAATGCATGATTCTGTCTACCTCATCAGTGAGTCACCTTTGCAATATGCACTCCCGGGGGGGGGGGATGTTTCACATTCCAAAATATCTTGGATCGTGGTCATTCTGGAAAGTCCATCCACAAAATTCCATTCCTTGACAATTCAACCCAATCATTTGCAACTAGCCATGAATTGATCTAGATTGATATTTCTAGGCTTGTCTCTCTCCAGGAAGAGTATACAACCACATGTCAAACTAGAAAATTTGCCTCCTAGGAGGGTTGGCCTTCATCACTGTCTTCAGATTTAAACCTACATGGGGCAGCTATCCTTTTCTGCCCTCTTTCAGGTGATATTAGCCTATTATGAAGAATATCAATCACACTAATAGTCCAGGAAATAAAGGGACAAGACAGGGGCGGTACCTTCATTACTATACCACTGCTTACAGTTTTGGTCCCTGTTAATTCAAAGGCTTGAGCACTAAGTAAGCATTCTTCTATGAAAGGATCCTGTAATAGTCTCTTGCAATAGGAAGCAGAGATTTCAGGAGTCAAATGTAGCAGACACAGAGTGATGTACATAATGGGCAGACTTCAGAGGTTTCCCTCGCTTTCAGAGCTGGCAACTCTAGTCCTGGGTACCCAAGGCACAGTTGATTTGTGTTTTGCGTTTAGGTGGGGTTGAATATAAGAGGAAAGGTGATTTGGCTGTTGGATGGAGAACGGGGAGAATTAGAGTAGAATTTTCTTATTTTCTCTTTTTGTCCTCCTCTTCATCTTCTTTATGATGAGGATCAATATGGTTTTTTTTAGGTTTAGAAAATTCTCTGCCTTGGGAAATTTCATGACAGCTGGTGACTTAGGCAAAGCAAGAGACACAAAGAGATAGAACTGTGGGGACATTTTTATGACAATTGTAGGGATGTTCTCCAAAATAGCACAGTGCTGATGTCAGGGACATTCGTGTCTATAGCAACAAGTGAAGGTGGTTTGGCTTCTCAAAATCAGCCAGCAGCTCCAAAAGTATTTGCTCCAATGTACATGGCATATTTTAGGCTCTGCTCTGAGCTGTGTATCTGCTGTTTGTTCTAACTGATCTGAGCCTGTTGCCTATGTTCTCAGGGGTAATTAGGTGACACACAGTATCATTAAGAGTTTCCTGGTTCAAAGTTTACAAATTGGAAACCTCAGACTTCTCTCCACAGCTACAATGAGATTAGAGAGGAAAGCATAAATTGTCTTAATAACTTGCATTCTTGGTAGAGCTCAGCAAAGAGCCATTTTGAATGAGCATGTCTGGTAAATGTGCTTTATTAATATTTCATGGTTTTCAACCTAAAAACTTACCATTTGTTTCCTAAGGAATACAAGACACATGTGTGAAACACACACACAATCTATATGATAAAAACAAGGAGAAATTGGAACCAGACTGTCATTTCACAAGTCTTACTGAAATTGATGGGACTATAGATAGTTCCTGGAAGAGGGGCAGAACAGAGTGTTTGCGGGACAGAAACCATAAGGCACAGAACCAAATTTGTCTATTTAAGTGGCTAGTGACAGAGCTGAAATCTACATGGGCCTTTCCTGAAACATACAGGAAGTCCACGAACAGTTAAAAGAGAATATATTGAAGAACTGTCTCATAATCAGAAATCAAAATATTTAAATTGGGAATTTCTTTTACCTATGTTTCCCCTCCCTATTTTTCTTTTTGTATTTTTCAACCTGGGTTTCCTTGTATTAAAATCAGCTGCCCTCAAACTGAGGTCCTCTTGCCTCAGCCTAACCTGTGCTAAAATCCCAGGCATACACCACCATACCTGGCTCTTACAGGAATCTTCATTAACTCACAAATTTTAAACAAAGAAGAAAAAAGAAGAGGCTGAGATGAACAAATTTTAAAAAGTGAAGCTAGTTCTAACATATATCAATTTGCATTCAATTTTTTTATTAATTTTGGATCTCTAAGAAATAAGCACTGAAAAGCAACGAACAAACAAGTAGTTTCAGCTTTGCACTGGCAGAAAGCAGGAGCCTGCAAGATTGTTTCTTTCTCTTTGCAATACCCAGGCCTGCCTGCGGACCTTGGCTCTTGGAAACATTCTTGCACATTAACTTCAGGAAGACTTCTAGGAGAAAGCTACATTAGAAAGTAGCTAAAAATAATTTTTCAGTCTCAGCTTCCTTGATTTGACAGTAAAACGACCACAAGGTCCAATCACTGGGTCAAAAAAAGAAATCAATCGAAAACCAGGAGGTTATAGTGTCTTTAATTTTTGCATTAGTCTCTATAAAATCACAACCCAGGAAAAGGGTACTTTTAGGTACTGGAAATTAAGCTGGGTCAGCTGGTTGTGCATCCAGTTCCTGCCACCTCACTCACAAATCTGGGGGCCCTTGGCTGTGTCAGAGCAAGAAAGCCACCTCCGGTCCTCAGGGTCTTCATTGCCCACTCTGGTGGGGGTTCCTAGCTTCGGGATCTCAAGCCCGGCAGCAACATGAGGCCAGGTCGGGGACTCACATTCCGCTCTGCCCGCCCTGGCTCCGCGCCGCGGTCTCCCGCAGTTCCGCGTCTGCGCAAGGCCGAGGGGCAGGAGCTGGGCCGGCCGGGGAGGTGCAGGGCGCCGCGGGAACCAATGGGAGCGCAGGGGGGAGCCGGTCTGGCTGCGGCGGCCGGCGGGGCTCGCACTGCCGGGATGGACGGCGAGCGCCTGGCGTCGGGTTCCTCGGAGCTGGCGGTCGGTGAGAGCCCGCGGGGCGGCGCCCCGATCCCGGGTGGCAGCGGTTCCTGCAGCCTGCTGCAGGCCGACGTGCTGGATCTGGACGAGGACGAGGACGACTTGGAGGTGTTCAGTAAGGTGAGGGCAGGGGACGTTGCCGCGAATGTGGAGGGGGCGGCGCGTCCAGGGAAAGTTCCAGGGTGACTCAACTCCCTGCTGAATCCGAGCTGGAGAAGGTACAGCCCGCCTGAATCAGCCGCTCCCTCCTCAGCACTTTGGCCTTCCCAGAGGCAGGGCCAAGGCTTATGGAGTCTCAAAAGTTCTGATTTTTTTTAACCTCCCGCCCCTACTCTTTCAATTTTTTCCTTCCTTGACAGGGACATCCCGTATCATATATGGGCGGGTGGCCTGAAACTGCTTCTCCTCCAGGCTTCTTGACAATCCTGAAGTCTAGGAGAGCAATTGCTTTATTGCAGGAAAGTGGTTTTTTGATTTACTGTTGTTACTTGTGAATGGGAGAGTTGAGTCACACCCTAAGAGAGGCTGGAATCCTGTGACCCTTAGGTGTAGAAATCCTTTCAGCAGAAGAAAGCCTGGCCTCCACTACAGAAAGAGCTGGAGTTGTTTTTTAATCTTTTTATCTTTTTTTTATGGCCGGGGGAGGGGGGCCCTGGGGTCGGGGGTGGTGGTCAGTTAACTATGGTCCAAACCCCAGCTCCAGTCTGCATATTTCCTTCACATTTGCTTGGAAATTTAGCCTCAGAGGCTCTCCCTGGCTAGTATTATGCTTGGACCGAAATGGACTTATGGGCATTAGTGGTTGCTTTGGGTGCCTGTGGCCTGAAACTCGCACTTTCTGAAAGTTCCAAACAAAAACACCTCTCATGTGGCACAGTCCTGTGTTTCTCAAAGGTGCCACTAATGGAAGCTTTGAACTCACTGGGAACTTCCTATCAATGACTGGGGCGTCTGTGCAGTAGTTACATGTTACCCTGGGATGTTTAAACGGCCTACTTACTTAATGACCGTCAAACAGAAGTTAGCAAGGAACCAGAACACTTGGACTCCAGTGCCCAGCTCACAAACTTCAGTCTGCACCCTTTAGCGCCTACGGAGTGCTCCACCCAGTTGCGTTCTCTGTAGACTTTGTATCACAGTTCTGTGTGCTTAGCTTTTCCATCTTTTTAAACTATAAAATTGGGATTGTTTTATGCTTAGTTTCAATACTGCTTTAAAATTTATTTTATTTGTATTTATTTGCGCGCGCGCTCGTGTTTGTGTGTGTGTGTGTGTGTGTGTGTGTGTGTGTGCGCGCGCGCGCGCGCGCCCTGCTGCACTAATGGCAACCAGAGAACTGCCTGCATTCTGTCTCCTCTCCTTCTATCATGTGGGCTCTGGGGGACTGAACCCAGGTCCCCAGGGACTGAACCCAGGTCCCCAGGCCCTGCAGCAAGCAACTCTCTCTACTGAGCCATCCAGTGACCCAGTACCCTCACCCCCCACCCCACCCCCATTACCCACATACTTTATGTTCAGATCAGTGTGGAAGTTCCAGAATTGAGGGAGAGGTGTTGGGATTGGAGCTTGTATATCAAAATCACCTGGAATTGCTGTGAACTCTCAGGTAGCCTCTCCCCCTAGCTTCTGTCCTATAGAATCCTTGTCTCAGGGAGTCCCTGTGGTCCGAGATGATTCTGAGATGGTCTGAGATGGAGGAGCTGTTCATTGGCTTGGGTCTATGGGAATGCTGGGGATTGCTGGCGTTAGATGGTCTAGGTGAGAGGGGAAAGGCAGGTTGAAGCCAGGAGCCCTGTGAATGAGCATTCCTATCGAACTGCCTCAAGCAGTAGCAGAATAAAGGAACTGCCAGGATTCCAGCCATTTGCTGAGGTTTCCTTTTAGAGGTTATTACTGGGAGTCATACTCTCCTCATAATGATGTCCTGGTGGTTTTGTATTCTTTTAAAAAGATGGGTTTCCAGAATTGTATGGTTCAGGCTTATACACCTGCACCAACCCGACTTGCTGCTACGTAACTTCATGTACTTGTTGCCTAGGGAAAGTTAAGAACTATGTCCTTAGAAGTTGAAAAGTAAGGGTGTAATACTAGTTGGAACCACTCTTTGCCGTCTCCCTCTTCGGCCTCTCTGGAGCTTTACTACTGTGCAGCCTACTCCCAGATGGGGTCTGCCCAGTGCTTGTGAAGCCAGCTCTCACTGTCCCTTACTCATGTAAGATTGGTGACATTCACACTTATAGTCACATTTTCTCCTTAGACTGTTTGTGAATGTATAACTGCTGTCCCTTCCAGAATTAATCAAAAGAATAAGAACTTTGACTGACATTTTCTCCCAGGTAAACATGGTTTCCCTCCTTCTAGGAAAAACATGCAATATCTGTTTCTTCCTATCATAGTCTTGAAGCCTAGATGGCAAGCTAGGACAAACACTAAGTGGTAACATATACCAGGAGGAATGGAGAGAAAAAGAAAGTGGGGGGCATTGAGTTTTCAAAAAAATTGCCAAGGAGTAATTGATCCGAACTTTGAAAAAAACATTGGAAATGCAACAGGTATTGATTTTTAAAAGTAACAACAGGTGTTTGAAAAGAAAACAGAGACAAGGAAATAAAGTAAAAAGAAAAAATATGCAAATGACAGCAATCATGCTAAAAATTGTCTTGTAACTTGGCCACAAGGAAATAAAAGAGAAATACTAATGAAAAGAGGCCAGTTCTCTGCTTTCTTTTGCATACGTAGACCCGTGCTATACGTGTGTGTTGTCTGCATGTTTATGGTTACATGTGCATGTGCACAGGACCTGAGGTTGACATTAGGTGTCTTCCTTCTTCATTCTCCACCATGGACATTGAAACAAGGTCACTCACTGAGCCCAGAGCTGGCATTTGGGTATTCAGCTTGCTTCAGTGAGTCCCTTTCTCTGTCTCCCATGTTGGAATTAATAGGCAGACCACTGCCAACCCAACCCAGCCCTTTTGGTTTTGGGGATCAGAGCTCTTGTACTCACGTTGTGTGGCAAGCACTTTATCTGAGGAACCACTGTGACAGTTCGAATTCTCTACTTTTAGGGGGAAAATTCACTAGTTTTGTGAAAATTATAGTACACATAAACTGTCCTTATATTTTTTATACACCATCACATCTACTGATTTTTGAGAAGTGTAGCTTCTACCTCCAAATACAATTAGGTAAATATGTTTTTAAAAAATAATAGACCTGGGCTGGAGAGATGCCCCAGTTAAGAGCAGTTGGTGCTCTTGCAGAGGACCTGAGGTCAGTTCCTAGCATCCATGTCAGGTAGCTCATGACCACCTGTAACTCCAAGAGATCCTGGCCTCCATGGGCACTTCCATATATACACATACACATGAGCAGACACACATATATTCATATGAATTAAGAATAAAATAAGTCCTTAAAAATGGACCATAAAGAGGTTCTGAAAGATAAGGAATAGTCCTGTTTTTAATCTCTAGCAAAGCCATGGATGGATCATTTTGTGTTTCGTTCATAAACTTTGAAAAGAAAGAGATGATTAGTAGAAGCCAATATGTCTCATATGAATATGGAAAATTTAAGATTATTTATGATTAAATAGAAGTTTAGTAACAGATATTTTATTTTGAAGTTTTAAGTTTGAAGGAAAACACATTATCATAGAAGAGGTTATTTTTGAAAGATAATAGGTTTTTTTCATTACTATTATGGAATCCCTAAGGCTGAATCACTTTATGAATAAAAGTTTACTGACCACAGGGTGCCAGAGGCTTGGGGACATGAGATGATTATCAGCTCAGCTGTGGAGAAGGCCTCCTGTGAATGTCATCATATGGATGATGTACAAAGGAAGAATAGAACTATCACATTATCAGACAGGAAGCCAGAGGAACCAGGAAAGTCCCCAGTCTTGATTTATATTAAAGAACCTCTTGAAAGAAGCAAGTCAGGGTTCTATGAGTACTCCTTTAAATCTAAGGATGTCCCAGTGGATCCAATCTTCTGTGGGTTCCATGACCCCCCCTCCCCAGTAAGCACACACTGACAAAAAGTTCCTCAGACCATAGGAAAAGCACAGCCATGACAGAGGGACATCCTATACTAGCCAGCAAGTCTATCAAGCATTTAGAAGATACTAGAACTACATACATGCATACAGACATGCATACAGAAATCTATATATTTCGTGTTTGTCTACCCAATCTTTGTTTTGTGTTAAATGCTCTATCAGACATCACCCTGATAAAAATCAGAATTTTCTATAATACTTTAAATGAGATATCAATGCAGGAATTATTTATAGAACTTTTTGTCTGTATTAAGGAACAGTAAAGCCCAGGGAAGCACATAAAGTCTGATAGTAATGAAAAGACATTAGCATTGTTCTGCTTGAAAGGGATGAAGTATAGAAATGGCTCAAGGCTGGAGTTGTGGAGAAAGGACCAAAGGAACTTATAAAGCAACGCAGCTACCTCCAGCAGGGTTGTAGCGAGGGAGGGAGACAACATGGAGCCTGCTTTCCCAGTTCCCCTTTACCTTCTTTTTTTTTTTTTTTTTTTTTTTTTTTTTTTTGGTTTTTCGAGACAGGGTTTCTCTGTGTAGCTTTGCGCCTTTTCCTGGAGCTCACTTGGTAGCCCAGGCTGGCCTCGAACTCACGGAGATCCGCCTGCCTCTGCCTCCCGAGTGCTGGGATTAAAGGCGTGCGCCACCACCGCCCGGCCCCCTTTACCTTCTTTGGATAGCATGCATATGCTCCCCACCACCACCAGGGAAGCTGCCAAGGTGACAGCATCATAGGGACAAGTCTTCTAACATAAGCTCATAGAGGAATGGAGCCCGAGTTGGAAATGAAGGATAACTTGATTAGACCATACATTGTACCAAAAGGTAGAGAGTAGCTTCAGATAAAGATAACCACTTTGTATCTCTGTTTTCGCATGTTCATCTATGATGCAACCCACCATCCTTCTATCAAGCAGTGGAATCTGTGCCTCTGTCCTGGAATCTGGAGGTGGGGAGGGTATGGCCATCTTGACCAATATGGTAGGATGGAAATGATGCTGCACTGGTTCCAAGGCCAGTTCATAAAAGGGACCACAGTCCTCTTTGTCCAGTGGGGTACTGTTTGCTTTCCAAAGCTATCCTGTCGGAAACACAGGCTAAGGCCTCCAGTTGGTAAGGTTACACTGAGGTCATTATAAGTGAAAACACACCCAAGGCATAATCTTAGTGGTTAGGACCAGAGGCAACCTCCCTTGCCTGTATATGAAATCTTGACTCCAATGATTAGAAAATTAGGAAATTGCCGGGCAGTGGTGGCACACACCTTTAATCCCAGCACTCAGGAGGCAGAGCCAGGCGGATCTCTGTGAGTTCAAGGCCGGACTGGACTACAGAGTGAGATCCAGGACAAGCTCAAAACTTCTCTGGGGAAGGTCATTTAATGGCAACCACTCAGAGAGGAGAAACAGTAAGTATGAGGATTCAATGAATGTTTCTTTTCCTAAGGCCTGCTTCTTTATTGTGGCTCAGAGAGATAAGAGCAGAAGGGAGGGAGAGGAGGGAGGGGAAAGGAGGGAGAGACTGAGTGATTATAGAGCTGATCTAAGACTGTTTCTGTTCCACCCACTGGAAATCCCACTCGGTGCAATCACGGCTCTTATATGTGAAGTGCTCTTGTATCTTCTTCCCAAAGTGAAGGATGGAAAGAAAAGGATGAAACCCCCAGGTTTGCTGGCTGAGTTAGCGTATGTGATCACTTATAATATTTTAAAGGAAGAAACTTCAGACTAAGTTGCAAGAGAACTTTTTATAGGACTGTTTTATGGGTAAGCATTTCCTATGGATTTTGGTGCCTGGAAGATCAATACACACAAATGCCCCAGAACTGCTGCATCGAAACAAAATGTCGCTTTTCCAAGGTCACAAGGAGTGTTGGCAATGCTATAACCTGAAGTGTGTGTGCCTCGTCTGAGGATGCTCCATCCTCCTTCTTTGACAAGGCTGTGGGGAGGCGTTGATAGACTGTGTCAGAAATGGCAAAGGAATGCTGTCTCATCTCCAAATGCAGATGTTGTATTAAGGTAGAGGCTGAGAAGCTGTTGAGGTTTAGTTGGGCACCAATGCCATCATCTTCTGTTGACCCTGGAGCTGACAAGTTTTTCTATATGGTGTGTGTGCACGCGCGTGTGCATGCGTGTGACCCTCTGAGGTTCTTCAGGTCACCATGACTGTGAAGACAGCCTTTTGATGAAGCAAAGTACTTTAGCTCAGGAAAGACTTGGGTTTTTTTTTTTTTTTTTTTTTTTTTTTTGGTTTTTTCGAGACAGGGTTTCTCTGTGTAGCTTTGCGCCTTTCCTGGAGCTCACTTGGTAGCCCAGGCTGGCCTCGAACTCACAAAGATCCGCCTGCCTCTGCCTCCCGAGTGCTGGGATTAAAGGCGTGCGCCACCACGCCCGGCAAGACTTGGGTTTTATTCTTTATTCTTTTTAAAGAATCATTATGGTCTGGGTAGATTAAGTATTTGCAGTTTGACAGGCACAACCAGGAACCACAGGGCCAAAAATCAATCAAGTTTCACTCAGTTCAAAGTTGAGTTTTCTTGTTGTCATTTCTGAAGTGAGAAGGATTACATCGTGCCAGCCTGAGTCCTGTCACTGAAAATGTTAGTGCAAGCCAGATGACTAATGGTCCCAGGGAAAAGCAGGGTGTGACTGTTGAACTGTCCCTTTTTACCAGTGAGAGGGGGCTTACAATGGAATTTTTACATGCCAAATCAACTGGAGTGGCCTTGGGGGGAAAAAAAAAAAAAAACTTAAGTTGATAGTTCTTCCCAGTCCTTCAGTTTAATGCCCATGGTGAATAATAGCCCTCCACACCCTAATTCTCAGGGTGTCTCTTTCCAAGCCTCTCATTTCGTTTTCAGGGAGGAAGGACTTGTTTTGGCTTACAGTTTAGGAGGGATGCAGTCTGTTAGGGTGGGAAGACATAATGGTGGGAGCCTAGAGTGGCTGCTCTCATTGTGTCTGCAATCAGGAAGGGCAGACCAATCTGTTCTCTCTTCCATTAATTTTCTGCCATCTGTATCATAGTTCCTGAGGCAGATAGGACAAAGTACCCCATGTTTGCCTTGTATTTATACACTACTCACTCCCCATATCTGCCCGTGTATAGGAAATGGCTCCGTCATTCTGTTTTTTTCCCTCCCATTTTCCTTGTATGTGTGTATACATGGTTTTTTTTGTGTATGTAAGTATGCACATGCATGTGTGTGGAGGCCCTAGGTTGATGCTGGGAGCCATCCTTGATTGTGTTTCCACCTTGTTCCTTGAGATAGAGTCTCTCAATCAAACCTGGAGCTCACTGATATGGCTGCTCATGCTTGTCATTTTGCTTTGGGTATTACTATCTCTGTTGGGATTACAGTTGGGTTTCCATGCCCACCCTACGTGTGTGTGGGTTCTGGCATCTGGATTCCAGTTCTCTCACTTACAAGGCAAGTCTACTCAATCACTGAGCTATGCCTCAAGCCTGTTTTTATTTTTCTGCCTTTAGAATTAGGGCTGCTTTGGACTCTCACTGTCCCATCTAAGTAGTTACTTACATGGTATCCCCTAAGAATGATTGATAGAGCCTTAGGGTGTTTATTGTCCACATCTTCTGCCTGTCTTCTATTGAGTGTGCTTCCACACCTGGGTGGGTGGTGAGCATTCTGGTCAAGGTTCTTGATCAGGACATGCACTAGTTTTGCCCTCTTCTCTACCCCTTTAACTCAGTGTCCTGAGGATGAATTGCATATCTTAGGAGCTGTTTAAAATGCAGCATCATAAAACCCATTCCAGAAAGGATGAGTTAGAATCACCTGGAACAGGATTCTCTAATGGTGATCTAGGTCTGTGTGCTTGCCACTCATGAGCTGACTCTAGTTTTTATTTCTTTATAATTATTATTGGAGCAACAAAAAACATCCTTCTTGCTATTTATGGTGCAGCTTAGAACTATCTCCTGTCAGAATTAGTCTTCTTTCTATACATACAGTTAATTTCTTTCTGTTCTGTGCTCTCTGTGATACTGTTGTGTATGGTGGAATTTCAATAAATTCTGCCCTGTAAATAGATAATTCTTCTTCTCTGTAAATCTTTTATTGCTCACTTGTTTCCAATAAGCTAAGGTCATTGAAGGTAGGAGAGTAAGACAATTAAATAGAGAATGTTTGGCATTTAGTATGCATTTGTATTAGCAAATGATATGGGCCTTGACATTTTTAAATTTATAAACCCAATTATTAACAGTAATTTGCTAATGATCTGGGTTTCAGTAAAGGTCGTTTGCATTATATTGTTCTTTCCAAGCCAGATACTAAACTAAATAGAAGGAAAACAAATTAGTCTTAATCAGTGGTGAGTAATTATTGCCAGATGACAGAGAGCTGGGTTGAGCCTAGATCCTGGATAAAGTCCCCTCTTTTGTTGTATGAGAAGAGACAAATGCAAGGTGTATAAATGGCAGGAGAATCATCAACAATCTCTCTGTTCTTGAGAAAGTAAGTCACTAACACCTGACTTAGAAGGCTTGGTTAGAAGGCTGGAAGGTGACTTTGGAAGGAAAGGAGTAAAATGGTAAGGGATGACTAGTTTGCAGAACAAATCTGAAGGCTGGGAAATCAGGTGCAGAAAAGGGCAGAGACCTGTGTTTTGTTTTTTGTTTTGTTTTGTTTTGCTATTTTGGGGGGGCTGCCACCCAGCTCCCAAATAAATCACACCAAGGCTTATTCTTAATTATAAATTCCCGGCCTTAGCTTGGCTTATTTTGTTTTGTTTTATGCCCACTTTTTTTAACTTTAAATTATCTTCTTTACCTTTTGCCTCTGGGCCTTTTCCTTCTCTTACTTCTGTGTATCTTACTTTCACTCTTACTCCATGGCTGGCTGTGTTGCTGTTTGGCTGGTCCTTAGCATCCTCCTCTCCTTGTTCTCTTGCTCTTTCTTCTTTTTCCTCCCAGATTTCTCCTTCTATTTAGTCTCTCTGCCTGCTAGCCCCACCCATCCTTTCTCCTGCCTTGCTATTGGCTATTCAGTTCTTTATTAGACCATCAGGTATTTTAGACAGGCAAAGTAACACACACAGCTTTACAGAGTTAAGCAAAAGCAACATAAAAAAATGCAGCATATCTTTGCATCATTAAACAAGTCTTCTACAACATAAACAAATGTAACAAACCTTAAAATAATATTCCACAACAGAGACCTTCACAGGCAATGGGACAGCAGCTCCTTTAATAAGACACAAGTGTTTGTCTGTTTCTATCTCCTTGCTCCACAACAGTGGAAAAGATTATTATATATATTTAGGTAAGCTGTCATCAACAGTGTTTAGACCCCAAAGTCTGAAAAGAATATCTTATTCTCTGGAGTTTTCTGTTTTTATCCTTGAGGGACTTACTGATGTCCCCTGGCACATCTCTGAAGTGACAGCATATTTCAGTTTTCCAAGTGGCTAGGTGATTACGAGAAAACTCAGAATTCACCCCCTCCATGTGTTTATCTACATTCTGTACTCTCCAAAGAAGATGCTCAAATAAACATTAAGCATTGACATAATCTCTTGAGATATATATGTATTTTAAGGTTTCCCTACAAGTTGGTGAAGAATTGTCATGAAAATAAGTTGCCTGTTTTAAACAGAATATTTGATTAACTTTGGTAGTGTATATATCAACCATGACAGACAACACAAAGTTACTTGTAGTGTAGATTTAAAAAAAGGAAAATAAGATTATTAGCAGGTGTATAAAAATCACTAGAACACAGTAAAATCAGAAAATTAAACCAGTAGTATTTAAAATACAAAAGAATAATCAATTTATAATTTTAAGTTTTATTTATTTATTATTGAGAGAGAGAGAGAGAGAGAGAGAGAGAGAGAGAGAGATGTAGAAGCCCTGGTAACCAGAAAAGGGCATCAGATCCCATGATCTGTTGTAAGCTGTAAATATGAGTGCTATGAACTGATTTTGGGTCCTCTGGATGAGCAGTACATGCTCCTAACTGTTGAGCCATCTCTCTAGCTCCTTTATTTTTAATGTTTACTTTGGGAAGTGCTAATACTTGATATATTTCCTCTTTCCTTTTAAAGGCCAACTTCATTGATGTGTATTTTACATACACTAAAATTCACTGTTGTGAGGGAGATAATTTAAGTCAATTAATTGTATGGTACAGTCAATGTAAACTATTTTAGGACATTTTCATGTCCCCAATAAAATCTATCATAACATCCAGCCAAATCCATCTACTAATTTAGTGGGTTTTTTTTTTTTTTTTTTTTGTCTTCAGAGATTTATTTCCTCAGATTATTTCTTATGCATAGAACCATACCCTATATGGAATTTTATATCTGACTTATTTGGGACATTTTTGTTTTGTTTTGTTTGAGACAGGGTCTTTTATACGTCTCAGGCTGGACCCAAACTCTCAGTCTGTTTGTCTCCTCCTTCTGAGTGCTGAGATTACAGTCCAAGGCACCATGACTAATGTAATGTTTCTGAAGTGCATTTTTTGTATGTTTGTTCATAATGTAAAATTATTTATTTTACTATCAGTTTGTATTTTTGTTAGATTTTCTTTTGTTTGAGGCAAGATCTTATGTAGCTCAGCCTGACTTTGAACTCAGAATTCCTCTCCCTCTTTCTCCTTAGTGCTAGAATCATAGGCCTGTGCTGCCATTCCTGGACACATAGGTGTTTTTATTGTTATGATATAAATTGTAGTCCTTTGTGTGTGTGTGTGTGTGTGTGTGTGTGTGTGTGTGTGTGTGTGTGGTTTTTTGTTTTTGTTTTTTTTTGGTTTTTCGAGACAGGGTTTCTCTGTGTAGGTTTGAGCCTTTTCTAGAACTCACTTGGTAGCCTAGGCTGGCCTCGAACTCACAGAGATCCGCCTGGCTCTGCCTCCGTAGTCCTGGGATTAAAGGCATGCACCACCACTGCCCAGCCGTGTGTGTGTGTGTGTGTGTGTGTGTGTGTGTGTGTGTGTGTGTGTGTGTGTGTTTTAAGAAGGAAAACAGCCTCATTATTTAAAATGAAATCTGAACAATATAAGGTCTGTTTCAAATTAAAATAGAAACCTTGCTATTGTGACTAAAAAAAAAAAAATCTTGTCAGATTCTTGGCTGATGACTCTTCAAAATAAAAAAAAAAAAAGAAGAAACAAAGAATGCCAGTTGTTTTTCTTGTAGAAAGTTTGAGCTAGTCAAATGTGGATGTCCCTTTTAACTCCTTGGGCATCTTCTCTATTCACTAGGGTATGCCATAGCTCAGCAATCTCAAGTCTCAGGGGTTTTCTTACAATAAACACTTATTTCTTGCTTTTGACCCTGTCTGTCAAGGCTGAACTGTGGCCCTCTGATAGCCTTTGAGTCGGCCACATAACTCTGCTTCATTTTGACTCCATTCTAAGGAAGTAACTGATAACTGGGACACGCTGTTCTTGTGTCAGAGGGAAAAGAACACATACACTGATGGAAATGGGCAGTGGTTCTGGAATCTTCTGTTTTGATACATCCCCTGTCCAAAGCAAGTCTCTGATCAGACCTCTTGAGTGATCTTCCTTCCACAAAAGGGAATTGCAAATTGCCAGGCAGTTAACAGGTGATATAGTCCTCTCATAGGATGAATCCTGCTTCCTCTAACTTTGGTTCTGTAGAAAACTTTTCCGCAGTTAATACATTGGGTCTTTCTGAAAAAAGAAAACCAAATTTGTTTTTTGTTTGTTTGTTTGTTTTTGGTTTTTTTTTTTTTTTTTTTTTTTCTGAGACAGGGTTTCTATGTGTAGTTTTGGTGCCCATCCTGGATCTTGCTCTGTAGATGAGGCTGGCCTCGAACTCACAGAGATCCTCCTGGCTCTGCCTCCTGAGTGCTGGGATTAAAGGCGTGTGCCGTCACCGCCCGACAGAAAACCAAATTTGTAATAAAGTGTTAACTATTTTTAAAACAGAAAATTTCCCATTAGGAAATACATCATGGAAGTGTAGCTGCATTAGTTTTATGATTCATTGCATCCCACTGGCTCATGTCCGTTCACAGTCCCAGTAAGACCACACCAAAGACACAGCTACTCAGTATCGTGCAGCTATGTAACGGAAACCTTGCTGTTGGATTTCAAGGGCACCCTTTATTCTGGAGTTCTCCCCTCACTCGCAAAGACATACAACACAAAGATATGACTATCTGGAAGTTTAACCCAGGGTATTTCAACTGTTTTTGTTGGTTATTCTTTCATCAAAAGCCATTATCCGTCCATCCATCTCCAGTCTGCTCCTTCAGTGTTTATATTTTGTTTTGTTTTGTTTTGCCTTGGGCTTAATCATCTCTTACTGTATTTTTCCTGCGTCAGTGTTGTACGCAGTGACTCTTCACAAAGCCTCCTTAAAGCCCTCCCTCTCAAAGACAGTTTTACAGCACTCTTCCCTCCTGCTCCTTCATCCCTGGCCCCAGTGAGGCTCCTGTTTCACTAGGACCTACTCCTTTTCATGGACTCTTACTCCTGTTTTTCATCAACAAAGCTTGTCTTTGCATCACAGGGGAATGGTCTTATTTTTGTAGGGTTCATTTGTTTACTGTACTGATAGTCTAGGTGGAGAATGTAACTACTTAGTTCAGTATGGGATATAGCAAAATTTTTCAGGCACTCAGAGGAGGCCCTCTAATGATAAAATTTAGGATGAAGGGTACTTTTAATTTGAAATAAGGACAATATATATTTCTTAGTTATTATTGAGAAAGATACCAAAAATCTGTGAATGGTTCCTAAATGCCGTACCTCAGGCATAATTCCCTTTTTTGAATGAATCGTTTTGTGTACCAGTTTACTTAGAATTACTAGGAAATGAAAACATTGAGTGTGCCTATTTGAGTTGTCTGTTGTTTTTTTCTAGTGTGTGTATAAGCACATACTAAGTCTCCCCAGAAATGATCTATAAATGTGTGAGATCTAGGCCCTTTCCTTGGAAAATGTCTGCCAAGGCCACCTCTTTGTTTCGGGGAGTGTTTTTAGTTTATTGTTATCAGGTTCCTCTTACCCATGACTGTTAAGAGCGCAGCCCATGGGACCTGGTTCTGCCTACACATTCTAGTCAAGTGTGCAGCATTGTGTAGCCATGTGTCTGTAGCATCCGTGCTGTCAGCCTCTTTAGAAGTTCTGGTTGGAGAATTTGTCCTGGCTTATTCTGTTTCCAGTTAGTCATCGCTGAATTCACAATTGGAAAGTTGGCTGATGCTTTCTGTGTGCATCCAATACCCCAGACTGGCTTTAAAAAGGCTGTTTCAGTAGGCCTGTGATCATGTGCAGACCTAGCATCGCTGGTGCAAATAGCTTTGAAACCATAGAGCAGTATTGGTTACTGAGGCACACATGTGGATGCCAATCTTTAAAAAACAAAAACAAAAAAAACCTAGTGTGTATTTGTAAATTCTATGAGAAAGCTTGTAGAATTTTTCCCCCATTAATCAGGACTGTTTTTTTTATCATACTTAAATGTAGTATTTTTTTTTTTTAATTTTTAGGATGAGTCTTGTGTTGAGAATGTAACACAAAGTGACTGATCATATGCTAGTATAAATAATGCCATGGGTTCAATCTCATCACTGCAAAAATTAAAAAAAATATGAATCTAATAGAATATTCCATTGCATTTAAGATGAAGTTTACAGATCTGGTAGCCATCTATACAGTGTCTATAATATAAATAAGGGTAGACACAGTTGGACTTATTTTTGTAAATAAGGGTTTATTAGAACACAGGCTCACACATTCATTTATATATGGTCTGTAACCAATTTTCCATTATAGTGGCCAAGTTGAAAATATTTTACCAGAGAACAGATAACCTAAGAATCCCCAAATATTTACTGTTTGGTCTGTTAGTGACAAAGATAATGTATATAGCACCTTCAAGCACACATTGCATACAACATGTTTATTATTTATTTATTACCTTCTCCTTGCTGCCCCTCCATGATTCAGGGTAAAATATGATTTTTCTAAGAGTTTCCAACTGAAAACTTGAAGGTCAGAAAAGCCAAGTAACTTGATCAAATTCACAACTCTGGTCTAAACTTGAATTGAAATTAGCTCTGCCCAACTGGATGGATTTTTTTTTCTTTCTTTCTTTTAATGTACTATGTTTTTTTTTTTATGTTGCTATGCTATAATACCTGAGATTGATCAATTTATGGAGAAGAAAATTATGAATGTGGAGGCTGGCTTTTCTGAGATCAGAAAGCCACATCTAGTGAGGGCGTCTTGCTGCTTTCATTCGTGATGTATGATATGGAAGACTGAGTTGACGTGTGACCGCAGAATGCAGGCGGCAAAGCGCAGAGTCCCTTCTTTTACCCCACTCTCTAGAGAACTAATGTAGCCCTGCGAGAACTGCAGGAATCTATTGATAGAGCAGTGTGTGGACTGGTGGGATGGCTCAGCAGATGAACGACTTTGCTATTGGAGTCTGATGATGGCGTTCAATCCCCAGAGCTCACAGTGGACAGAGAGAACCGGCCCCTAAGAGTTGTTCCTTGACTTCCACACACAGGCTGCAGCGTGTAGCCCCACCCCACAATAAGTACAACATTTTCAAAGAGTAGGGACATTCATAGCCTTCCTACTGTGGGTTCGCAGGTGATAGATGACCTTTCTAAAAGACTGCAAATGAGAAATTAAACTTCAGGAAAGTCAGGATCTCATTGCCTTTCAATACCATCACACTGATAATTAAATCTCCCCCTGAGCTTGGGTAGAGACAAAGCATACTGTAATTATATAGCATGTTTTGTTTTGTTTTGTTTTCTCCAGGAAGGAAATTTGTGTCAAGTAAAATTATGTACAATTGTGTCAAGTAAAATTACGTCTTTGTTCCGAATGTTATTGTAGTGCACAGAGCCCAAGGGAATGCAACCATATCCAAGGCAGCACTGGTTAGATATTAAAAGATAAAGGAAACTGAGGAATGGATAAATGAATTGTGGTATGTGCTTGCAAGGATGTATGCACTACTGAGAAATGGAAATTATGTCAAACAAGATTAGCATGTTGTGTGCTCTATTATAGAAAACGGCAGTGGTAGCGTTTCCTCCAATCACATCTTCAGCACTCTTCCTGGGTCCGTCTCCTTTATTTTTTTTATTATTATTATTATAAGCAGGCAGATTGGAAGGATTTGTAAATCAAAACACAGCTGGCAAGCCTAAATTTAGGCCTATCAAGATGAGTGTCCCTCTTTACAACGGCTTCCCAAACTCCTTCCACTTGACGGTGCTTTTTTTTTTTTTTTTAAACCAGATGTCTCTTGGTGTGCATGTTTCTCCTGCCTCAGCAATTTTATTTGCATGGCCTTTTCATGCCAGTATTCTGATTTATCACACTTCTCACACTGATTTCTCTTCCCCCTCTACTTGTAAAAAGAAAATCGGTGTTTGCGCACAGATGGTGGATGCGATTTAGCATTATCAGAGCAATTCATGTTATATTCATGAGAGATCCCAAGTAGCTTGTTAGTGGGGGATATTAAGAAAGGACACCGTGCGGAGAGGTCATGGCTCAACTGTGAATGTGTTTCTTTTGGTGTTTATCTTCGGGACATTTGACCATTGATAAGCCCTTCTGGATTTTAAATTTCAGTTGTGGATTTCATTTATTTCAGTTGTAGAGTTTGGAAACTGGGAAAGAGTCAGAGACCTCTTCTAGGAATCATTACTAGAGTTGGGTATGAACCTATGGAATAGGAAAAGGATAGATCAAGGATGACCTTTTATCCTGAAGCTTTCACTATGTGCAAAGGCAAATGTAGAAACACCACATTAGTTTGCTAGTGCTGCTATAACAAATTATCAACAGATTGGGCATGTCAACAACAAAAAAAAAGGTGCATTCCCAAATCTGTAGGCCAGTACTTCTAAGGCTTCCTTCTTGAGCTGTGAGGGTAAGACCTATCCCTTGCCCCTCACCTGGGGTTATTCATAGCTGTCTTTGTGTTTGTTCCTCTTTTTCCCCACTATGTATGTTTCCTCATTTTACAAAATACCTTTTACAAAAATACCAGTTATATTAAATTAGCTGTCACTTTAATGAACTTATTTTATTTTTAAAGATTTATTTTTACTGTCTGTGTGGGGTTTTGTGTGTATGGGTGGGTTGGCAGGTGGAGGTGATGGGGTGGTTCCCATGGAAGCCAGAGGTGTTGGATCCCCTGGAGCTAGAGTTCCAGGGAGTTGTGAGCCACCTTATGTGGGTACTGGTGTCTGAACTTCTACAGGATCAATGCAGGCACTCTAGGCCAAATGAACTTACTTAAATATAATTAGTTCTATAAAGAACCTGTCAGGGATAGAGAGATCACTCAGCTATTCAGTCTTCATTTGATTCCCAAAATAACCCATGTTTGCAACAAAAGAAGAAGAAGAAGAAGAAGAAGAAGAAGAAGAAGAAGAAGAAGAAGAAGAAGGAGAAGGAGAAGGAGAAGGAGAAGGAGAAGGAGAAGGAGAAGGAGAAGGAGAAGGAGAAGGAGAAGGAGAAGGAGAAGGAGAAGGAGAAGAAGGAGAAGAAGGAGAAGAAGGAGAAGAAGGAGAAGAAGAAGAAGAAAAGGGAAGGAAGGAAGGAAGGAAGGAAGGAAGGAAGGAAGGAAGGAAGGAAGGAAGGAAGGAAGGAAGGAAGGAAGGAAGGAAGAAAGGAAGGAAGGAAGGAAGGAAGGAAGGAAGAAAAGGCTAGATCTGGCTACATGCATAGAGCTAGGGGGATAAAGACAGGTCAATACCTAGGTCCTGGTGCTCCCAGGTCAGTCAGCCTACCCTCCTTGGAGAGGTCTGATATAAAGGTGTTGTCTAAAAGGAGGTAATTAGCTCCTGAGGAACGATTCCTACTGTTGTCTGTACTCCATATAGTCACACCCTCAAACACATTTGTGCCCCACATAAGAGCATCCACACACACATAAACATGCATGAATACACGGAGATGCTCTCACCAAATAAAGTTTCATTCAAAGGTATTAGGTGTAGGTCTTCAACATATGAGTTTGGAGGATTTGGGAGTGGCGAGGTACATGATTGAACTGATAACAGAAACAATTAAAGAACCAAGAATAACCACAGGGAAACCTGTATTTAACTTGTGGATGATTCGGCCATGCTAATATATTTGTTTCAGAAGTTACTTCAACATTCTCTCTAAAAGGGACTGTTGCTTTGTTGTCAAGACAGACTGTAATGAATTTTAGCAATGCACTAAGCTTTCTTTATTATATATTCAGATCTTGGTTTTCTTGGTTTTGTGTTTGTGTGTGTTTTCATTGAATTGGCAGTGGAAAGGGTATTAAATATAATTCAAGAAGAGATTTTTTTCATCGAGATCATGTCCCTTCTGCTGTCGTGTCTGGGAGAAAGAAATGAAAAGGCTGTTTTTTCCAATGCTTCAAAGACTATAAGATAATGTACATGTTTCAAATTTGAGAGGGAAGGAAGGGGGAGAAGACAGGGGGGAAGAATGGTGGAGGGGAATTCTTTATTAGAGAAGAACATGTGTTAAGGATCCATTACCCAAACTCACCAACCACGAAAGGTTAAATGGGTTAATTGCTTCTGTGTATCTTTTCAAACACCTATGTTTTCTCAGTTATTTATGTCAAGGTGCATCTTTTAAGTAATGTCAACATATTTTTTTTTTCATTTTTGTAGGGCAGAACAAGTCTAAAACACATTGGATCATTGGTTTTATTGCAGTTTTAAGAATATTTTTGAGGGAGTCATAATAATTTAAATCCTTCTACTGAAATCATCCATGTTGCTAAATTTTCAGCCTATAATTTTCTTCCTTTGCTGCATATGGAAGCATATTTTTATTACACCACATTGTACTCAACGGAATTATGAGCCTTTGTAAACCAACCCGGATCCTTCCCACTCTACAAAAGGCTGCATTTTAAGCAGAGGAAATAGAACACAAAATTACGTAGTAGGTAAAAGAAGTGGGTGGTGGTGAGCAGAGTGGGTGGGCACCAAGAAAGCTGTAGCGTGGGGCTACATGCAGTGTCAGGGACATTTGCCTGCCAAATTAAAACTTGTCAGGGTAGAAAACTACTATTTCTAGTGGGTGGTTTGTGAGAGGTTTTTGTACATACCGGTGGAATATTACTTGGGAACTCTAAATTCTGTTAATGGCTTCTAAGGATTCTATTATGTCCCATTCCAAACTTCATTTTAGACAATTATCCTTTTTTTGTTACCATACTTTAAAATTTTCTGTTTAGCCATGTAAACTTTGATGAGCTGAGAAAAGAACACTCACCAAGTCCAACCCAATGTCTCTTGCCACATGGCCCTAGACAACTTGTCTTAACTTAAAATCGTTGTTTCTTGTTGCTTCTCAACATCAGCATTTACAGTGTTGACTCTAGCAATTTTAGTATAATTCTCTGAGTATAAGACAAAATACATAGATTTTAGAATATTTGGAAAACATCACATAGAAAAAAAATATAACCTGAGAACAACATCTTTGTTAGAGAAGAACCAATGTTAAGGATTCATTTCTCCCCAAACCTACTAACCCCAAAAGATTAGACCGATCTTGGTTAAAACAACAGCATGACAAGTCCCAAAGTCTGAGATGCCTTATGTTAACTTGTTTCTGCTTTTTTTCTGTATAGTTGCTAAGTTCATTCCCTATCCTCTGTTTTTTTTTTTCTTTTCTTCTCCCCTTTGTTCCATTTCCTTTCCCTTGTCAGACATATAATAAACATTAAAATCTAGTTGGGCACAGGTTTTATGGACTTTTTTTTTTTTTTTAGTAATGCACCATGAAATTTTTCCCAACTATTCCATTGGGCTGGCTGGAGAGATGGCTCAGTGGTTAATAGTGTGTAGTGCTCTTATAGAAGATCTAAGTTACTGTTCTCAACATCCACATCGTGGTGGCTCACAACCACCTATCACTACAGCTCTGAGGGCATCTGACACCCTCTAAAGGCATTTGCAGGCCCCTGCACTCACATGCGCATATTCCTACACGCGCGCGCACACACACACACACACACACACACACACACACACACACACACACGATATATAATTAAAATAAAAATAAATGTTTAAGACATAATAAACATTGCTTTGGATCATTTTGATCATTTATTTTATTACATCATCTGGGTACAGTTTATTGCATCCTATCATAGAGGTAGAAATTATCTCATTAAACTTTTGTTTCAGGGTATTTTTTGTTTTTGAATTTTGTGCATCTGATTAACCTAACTAGTTATGAAATTGGCCCTTTACTACTTGGTTCAAATCATGCCTACACGTTTACCCTTTAGACCAGTGTTTTTTGTGATGACAACAGCCTGCACCTTCTTATTATTAAGGGGCATTATCATCCTTGTCTCATCCATGATTGTGTCCCACGTGACACCTCTTCTGCTGTTTCAGCCAAGCATCTTTTCCTGATGGACATTTGCAGATGGACGCTGCACCTCACTGGCTTTGCTGTGAGTGCTGTGGATTCAAATCCTCCTTCTCACACTTGTTTGGCAAGTGTTTTATCAACAGGCTGTTTCCCAGACCGGAACTTTGGTTTGATGAGATATTTAAACAGTGTCTCCGATTTGAGCTCAACTCCCAGCTCTGTGCCCAACTTCAGTGTTTCCAATTCTAGTGCCATTTTGGAGTAAGAATCAATTCCTCATAGTTATAGAAGTTCAAGGTGCTGACCGGAGTAGTCATCTTGCGCTGACTACTCTGCTTCCACAATGGTTTTTTATTATTTTTTTCTGTGTCCTCACATGTAGTAAGAAGAAATTGGAAGGAGACTAGTTAGTGGCCCCTCATCCCCATCACCTCATTATAAGGTAGCTAAAGCTACTTAACAAGACTTTACCATCATAACTCAATCCTGACTCTTAATACTATTACATTAAGGAGTAAGTTTCGACTTGTATTTTAGAGATAATGCAAACATTCAAAGCAGTGGAATACTGAAAGGTTATATCTTCTTTCTTTCATCATTTTTAAGGTGGAATTTGTGAGCAAGCATAGATTAGAATAAATGTTTAAATATCCATATAAAACTAAATACTTAGCATACATATTTAGCTATGAATCCAGGAGTCCTTTTTGCTTTTGCCATATTTTATTGATATTGAAATTGAAAATTGTTACTATTTATTTTGATATCAGTTTGGTTATCTGTGTGTGTTATATGTACATGTTTGTGTACATATATGTACATGTATGTGTGAATGAGTGTGCATTTATGTGGAAGCCAGGAGTCAGCATTGGGTGGTTGGGTGTATTCCTTGATAGGTTTCCACCTTATTTTTCTGAGTGGGTCTCTCTCACTGAACATGGAATTAATCTATTCAGCTAGGATAGCTGGCCAATGAGCCACCTTTGTGGTCCTGGGATTACAGATGTGCATCATAACACCTGGCTTTTATGTGGGCCCTGGGGATCTGAACTCAGGTCCCCACGCTTGTGTAGCAGACCCATTCCAGACTAAGCTTTATTGCCATTGGCTGATGTTCTCTTTATAAATGTTTTATTCTTTAGGATGCTTCACTGATGGACATGAATTCCTTCAGCCCTATGATGCCAACATCCCCTTTGTCGATGATAAACCAGATCAAGTTTGAAGATGAACCAGATTTAAAGGATCTTTTCATTACAGTTGATGCACCTGAGAGCCATGTTACTACAATTGAAACTTTTATCACTTACAGGATCATAACCAAGGTGAATGCTGAGTGACCATTTTCTTGAATGTCAATGTGCTCTCTGAGTTTCTGAAAATGTCTTGGTCATACAGTTCAGTGTTACAGAATCTGGTGCATTGACTTTTTTCATGAAAGCTATTTTGGGTAAGATATTGTGTCTTACCTGCCCTCATTTTGTTCCTATGAAATCTGATATTTGAATTGGCTTTAATAAGTGGTGTTTTATAGTTGTTCTGATAAGAATAAGAAAATTTTGTTTTTTATCATAAAAATGATAACTAGCCCGGTATAGTTGGGCATGCTTGGAATGCCAGCACTTGAAGACTGAGTCAGAAAAAAGTGTAGTTTGAGGCCACATTAGCTATGTAGAGAATTCAAGGACAGCCTGGGCTTTATGAGACACTATTTCAAAAGAAACATTCCAAATAAATAATAAATAAATAAATAGAGAAATAAATAAATAAATAAATAAGTGCCTCTGGAAAAGAAAAGTCTTGGGTTCCTAATAAAGAGAGCAAATCATTAAAAACAGGACAAGTGAAAGTTTATATTTTTTTTCTGAGAATTACAGAGTGTAACGCTATTTGTTTCTCACAGAGGATCCAACCACAACTGTAGCTTGCATGTGAAATGCTTGTTCAAGGACACAAGAGAATTCGATTCAGAAACCATGTCTGCCATCCTTTACACAAAGAAAGCTAATGTCATACAAAATAAAACAAAATGTAATCTGTTTCAGTAAGTTCTTTTAAGAGTAGTCTGTAATTTCTCTTTGCAAGTTAAGTACCTTTCTTAGGAAGGCTCACCCCCATCACCAGTGTGGTTCTCAAGGGTTGAAGAATGTCTCCTCTAGCTGAGAGGATTCTGGACTGAGGCCCTGTAATTGCATCTTTCAGCACAGACTCTGTACTATGGACCATTGTGGTTCCTGAAAGTGCATATATCGAATCTCTTTCCTTGACCCCTCATTTCCTCCAGTGCAAAGTGCAAACCCCCCATATACAGCCATACCACATAAGACCATCCCATCTTCATCCCAGCCCCTGCTCTGCTCAGGTTGAGTGGTTTCTATGCTGTGAATAGTGCAGGTGCCTCTTGGCCTCATGAATATGAATATACTTTCCCATCTGTCTGATGTTTCCATCTCCTTAGATGGAAAGAGTAATATTTATTTTTCAAGATATCAGCTACCTAAGAAGGCTTCTCTAGCTGCCCAGTGCCTCCTAGCTTTCCTCTGTTCTTTCCTACGATTCCAGAAGAACCCATAAAGAACAGAAAAGCAACTAAAAATGTATCCTCAATCTTTCTAAGCCTCATAGTTTTCAAAGCTAAAAACTGGAGATTTTGGTAGATGTTAGTTCTGTAATCGAACCTGGTGTTGCTCTGAGAATCGACTTAAGTGAAGTAATCAATGTAAAACACTTAGCCATGAGCAGTAAGTGGTCAGTAACTGCTGTCTACCCATTAGTAAGTAGAAAAGTGTATGAGGATTTGTATTTATTTCCAGGGAGCCTGAGCTTCTCAAGGAAGGTTTTAGTAATTCCAAACAGGTACTACTTACTTGACAATTTACTATTTTGTTCAATGAATGAGTAACATCTTCACATTTTTATTATCTCAAAATGGGTTCTAGCAAGACAGCAAGGAGTTGAATCTAGATTTCTCTCCTTGCTATGTCTTGGACATTTTAATCAACCTCTCTTTATCAGTTTCTTAATTTGTAAATAGGATAATGGCACTAACTTTGAAGACATTTGTAGAAACCTGAATCAATTAACACAGGAATACTGCCCAGAGCAGACCCAAAGTTCTATGCTCTCAAGGTTGTGACTATACACCTTCCCTGTCCTCAGCATCTCCAGGAAGAGGATCTCTGGAACAGCTAGCTTCCTGTCATTTGCATTCCTCACAGATACCCTTTTAGAAGCACCCAGGAAATCTGATTCTGATCAGTGACATACAATGCATCATCCATATTTGCATTGTATTTTAATTTACTTCATTTAAATTAATTTAGTGTGTCAAGGGCAGGTAGGTATGAGTAGGCGTGTACATGGCACACGTGTTAGAGGACAAGTTGGGGTAGTTGGGTTTTTTTTCCCTTCTACCATGGGAGTCCCTGGGATCCAACTCAGATTGTCTGGGTTGGTGGCAGGTGTCTTGACCTGCTGAGCCATCTTCCTGTCTTTCTACGTCATATTTAAATGGGCTGCTTTTATAGTAGAAATAATAAAAAATGACATTAGAATGTATGGTCCAGATGGCATCAATAGTGAGACTCTGTGTGAACAATGTTCTAACGGCTTTCTACATTTCTTAATAACAATGATATTGGAATATATGAACTGGCTGACATCAATAGTGACTACATTGAGTAGGTAATGCTTTAAACACTTAATTGAAAGCAATTTAAGAAATTGGATATTATTGATATTATTTGCCCTCATTTCCTTCCATTGGAAACTGCAACTCAACAACTTTGCAACAGTTGTGTGGCATAATAATTGGCAGAGTTGGATTTAAACATAAACCATTGCTTTAATACATCTTTTCCTATTACATTTCTACCTGTCTGGATATGGAAATGACAAACTGACTTTCACATTATTGTAAACTACCTATCCTTTTCTACTTTTTATTACTTTTATCATGGTATGTAGGGTACACATATGTGCAATGAATATACATTATATATATATAAATTTTATAAAAATAAAAAAATATATAATTTTATATGTTGTATATATAAATATCTACTAGATGGGCATTTTGTTATCAAATCATTTCTTTATTATTTTCTTATTATCATTTATGCAATAGTTTATTTTATAGTTATCTTTTTAATGCTAGTGTTGTTCAGAATATTTCTCTTATTTATTAAGTGTCTATCTCTGGCCAGGCCACACATGATGGACAGAGATTTCTGCTTTCAAATTTTATATGATGATGGAGGATATGATTGATGTTAATTAACTTACAGTTTATTTAATTTAATTCTAATGAAGGAAAATACAAAGTTGTTACAAACATTGGACATTTATGGATGGCCTCTCTGAGAAAACTTTCATTTTAGATAGAATCTCTTGCCCAGGGTGACCTGGAAATCACTAGATGGCTAGGATGACTAGAAGTTATGACCCCCTTGCCTCTACCTCCTGCATGCTGAGATTACATGTGCAACCCAGCCACCTGGTCTGTGCAGTGCTGAGTATCATACCTCATGCAAGCTAGGCAAGCTCTTACAAACTGAAATATATCCCAAGTCCAGTTTTAGTTTTATAGTATTGCAATTCACACATACTAAAGTATATGAGGATATACACATATACATAGTCACTTGTATACACTGATAACACCATGCTTAGGACCATTTAAGAATTATCCAATCATAGAAGGGTAAGCGCCAGGACTCTCATGTTCAAGGCATCTGTTTTATGGGAAAAGGACTTTATTCTTGAGACTGACATCCTGAGGTGGCTGCTTGGATGAAATACTTTGTCTTTTGGACGTATAGAGATTACTTTCTAAGATAAATAACTGTGTTTTTTTTTCTCCCATATTATCATCATGAAGACAAATATTTGAATGTCCGATAGTATGCAGTTAGTGGCCAATATCCTTCATTGATGAATATTAGGATTCATTTATTTCAAAAGCAGTTTTGTAAATCTTCTGATCTTAAAATGCCTGCTTACCCTGAATCAAAGGCCATTGTTTATTGAGTAAATGTATTTTGGGGTGTGTTTGACATGCACCTGTTGGTGCTCAATGACAAGTGTCTGAGCTCTTTTGATCACTGTTGAAAATTTAACCACTATTTGTAGTATTGTCCCCATGGAAACCTGCATTTTAGTCAGAAGCATTATTGATACTGGAAGCCATACTCTGTAGAACATGTATTCTTTCTAAGTTGGAGATCTGTCATCAAACCCTATAGTCTGGAAGCTTCTGTTTGACTGTAAATGACCAACCATGACTGCTTTAGCTGGGATGGTGATTCTAAAGTCTACTGTACAGAAAGTGGACATTATCTAAACTCAAATGACTATAGCTGTTCTCCTCGTCATATTCCATCCAGGAGGGTGTATAAGGCCCTGTGGTAGAAAGAAATGGAAGACTCTGCTGAGACCCTGAACACATTTTCTATTTTCTTCAGTTGCTGTTATATATTAGAAGCCAGTGACAGAGTGATGGGGACAAAGTGATGGGGACAGAACTGAGTGATTCTTTGGTGTGATTTGTCATCTCCATGCTGGAGTTTACAACAGATTGTTTTCTGTTTACTAAAGAGTTGGCAGTGGCTGAGAACATAGACGGCTGAATGACATTTCCACCAGCCATTGCTTGAATGCATTTATGGTTATTAATAGTTACATCAGTTTATTGTTTTGGAAGTTTTTCACAAACCTGTTTATAGTGCCTGGTGTTCAGTCAGATGAGAGTGACTCTAATGTAGCTAGAAATTTCTCTGGTGCTGCTCAGTGCTGCGGTCAGGATGAATCTTTCCCACCTGTGTCCTGCAACCACTTGGTCTCAAGTAAACACACAGAGGCTTATATTATTTACAAACTGTATGTCCTATCAGTCAGCATTCTTGCTATCTAGCTCTTATAACTTAGCTCAACCCATTTCTATTAATCTATGTGTTGCCATGTGGCCATGGAGTTACTAGTCTGCTGGCATCTTGTTGCTCCTTGGACTGCGGGCTGGCATCTCCCTGATCCCATCTTTCTTCATCTCTAGTTTGAATGTACCACCTAACCTTATTCTGCCCTGCCATAGGCCAATGCAGCTTTATTTATCAACCAGTTAAAGAAACACATAATTCACAGCGTACTGAAAGACATCTCACAGTACTCTAATTCATGATATGTGTGTATATATGCAAGTATGCATATACACATCCACATATCAGTCAGTGTATGTACATTGTTAAACATGTTTTTACTGGATTTAGACTTTCTGTTTTTGCTGTTTCCATATCGTGTCATTTTGCAAAATAATTACATTTTTGAAGTGTTTTGTGAACGTTTAAATTCTTAGGCTTTTGCATTTGATGTATACCAACTTTTTTCCAACTGCAAAGAGAACATTTAGTAAGATATACTGTATTATATTATAAACATAGACTTTTAAGCTCATAGTTTTATGAGCTTATTAATGATTTCTAAATAATTAAAACTACACCCTATGACATAAACTGCTTAATTTTACAACTAGTTCACCAATGTGGGTTATTGTTATTTTCTGTGAGGGGGGATATATTTGCAATATTTTATTTCATCTTTACTCCTACAGGAAATCTCAACCCAAATATTGCTGTATGTATTCTATATGCAAAAATCCAGTTAAGTGAGATATTGGTATAAGTAGTTATTTTCTCATGAGAGGTGAGTATGAATTAGAGAAATACTACTTTTATTTTGGTCTGAGATTCAGTCAGTAGAAGTGAGGCTGAGAGTGAACCCATGTCCTTGTCACATGAGTTGGCACAGATTTTTCGTTTACTAGAACAGAGAGCTTAATGTATTTGCTAAAATTTTATGAGTTTAAGCATGTAGCTCAAAATAAAACTCCTTGAGAAATTATAGAAAAAAAAATCTTTTCACATTAAATATCCATTAATTACATTCTTCTTGAAAAAGTGGCAAAATCACTCTGCGAAATGTTAGAATTTTTACATACCAACAGCAAATTTTAGTGAAAGCAGTTCATTTGAACAGAGTCCAAGAGAACAGTCTTCTCAGTTATATTCGGGTTATTTTCCAGATTTTAAAAATAGAACTTTCCTCAAATTCTGAATTCTAATCATGTTAAGAAAAGAATAATGTTTGAAACCTACATTCCGAGCACACTTTCTAAGCGAGAAAGCCATGCCAGAGTAATAGTAGTTAAACCAGCCAGATGGTTGTTGGAACGCAGAGTTTTCAGTTTGGACTTCAAATTTAAGCATGGTGTTTGCTTTCTTTCTGGAAAAACCGGAAAGTTCGCTTAATTTCATCTGCTGCACGAATAGATGACAAAAAGAAAAGAAAATACATGCAGGCTGACAAACACTGAATAATTAGGATTCAAGTTTTTTTGGAGACCCATTTTTTTTTTTTTCTCATCATAGCTAAAATAGAATTAAGCAAATGTCTTCTTCTGCCTCATACTGTATGGGCTGTTCTGTCTTCCTGCCTCCTTCAGACCTCTCGTGGGGAGTTTGATTCCAGTGAATTTGAAGTCAGGCGCCGTTATCAAGATTTCCTGTGGTTGAAGGGTAAACTGGAAGAAGCGCATCCCACGCTCATTATTCCAGTGAGTTCCTGAGGGGTTGTGGTTGCTATTGTTTAGACTGTAGCCACTCTGTTTGCTTGAGTCTTTTAGACTGTCTAAAACATAATACCTTTAAATACACTAAAATTCGTTTATATAAGGAACATTTACTTCTAAACCCTTTAGTCTAACTATAGTTGTGGGTTCTTTTTTTAACTCTTTGTAATATGAGCTGATGTTTTATTTTTCTATACTAGCTTTGTGGGTTTTTTTTTAAAATGCATTACCTCCATTTATTTACTGTGAGGGGGTAGCACATGTGTGCTGCTGTGCATGTGGAGGTCTCATCGCTACTTGCAGTACAGGGGTGGGGTGGGGCGTCTCCTTTCACCACACGTGGATCACTAGAGACTGAACTCGGGTAGTCAGCCTAGTCAGCAACTGTACTTATTCACTGAGTCATAGCCCCAGCCCCTACTGTGGACCTTTAAAGCTTATTTTTATAAGAAATGATGAGGTATTCAACTGCTCTTCAGAATCCCTTTCAACCCTGTGTGTGACATGTTAGGTTTCTTTTTTTAATGCAGTTGTTATTTTTTGTGTGTGAGCACGCATGCACTTGTACGAAGGTCAGACAACAGCTTGTAGGAGTCAGTTCTCTCCTTCTACCTTGTGGCTCCTGGGGATCAAACGCAGGTTGTCAGGCTTGACAGCAAGTGCCTTTACCTGCGGTGGGGCCAGCTCGCTAGCCCTCAGGTTCTTTGTAGATTGGCACAGAAAGCAACAGCGTTCCTATGAGCGTTTGCATGCCTACTTAGCTTTGGCTGTTCCCCACTGCTCATCTCTGGTGCCTGCCCCCCCCCCCCGCCCCCGTGTCCATCTCCATCCACTAGCTGTCCCTCTGTCATGTATGTGCGTTTTCAGGTAGTTATTGTGTTTGTTTTTGGTCTCAGCCATTGCCGGAAAAGTTTATCGTGAAAGGGCTGGTGGAGCGTTTCAACGATGACTTCATCGAAACCCGCAGGAAAGCATTGCATAAGTTTCTGAACAGGATCGCCGATCATCCAACTTTAACATTTAATGAAGATTTCAAGGTTTTCCTCACTGCACAAGCCTGGGTAAAAGGTTCTACTTTATATCCGTAAGACCCCTTAGTATCGCTGTGTGCGGCAGACTGACTGCTCCCTCTTTCTCGACTTTCCATTAGGCAAGGGTGTCCTTGAAGTGTGCTAGTCAATTGTTTTAAAGAACACTGGGGCGACTTCTTTGTGTATAACCCTGGTGCCAAATCAAAATGGAAACGATAGAAACCTGCTGTCTTCCTCACATACACATATTCTCATGTCTCTTCATTTTTTTTCAATGACAGGGTGCTCTTTGCATGTGTAATCAACACTGGTCATGAATGAGTATGTCATTCTCTGTGTGTTTGTGCATATGATACACAAGGGTGTGTGTGTGTGTGTGTGTGTGTGTGTGTGTGTGTGTGTGTGTGTGTGTGTGCCTGTGTGTATGTGTTTATGGTATGCAAGTGTGTGTGTGGAGGGGGGGCACATGCATGCCAGAGCACATATCTGGAGGACAGAAAATAACCCTGAGTGTTAGTACTCATTGAGATAAAGTATCCTTACTGTTTGTCACTATGTACCTCTGGCTAGCTGGCCCTCCCACTCCAGGGCATTCTCTGTCTCTGCCTCTTATCTTACTGTAGGAGTACTGAGATTAGAGAGGCATTCCTCTGCAGCTGGCTTTACATGGATGCTGGAGATTCAGACTCAGGGCCTCATGACTACACAGCAGGTGCCTTACCCACCAAGCCATCTCCCTAGCTCCTACGTACATCTTTCATTGATGTCATTTTGAGCAATAATGAGGTCAGAGTTCTTTTAACAAGGATAAAAATCATTATTAAGCTGTTGACTAGATAGATAATTGAGTGGATCAATAAATGGATGGATGATTAGATAAAAGCAGTCTCCTTATTTTTCCTTCAGTTATCTATGTTGGAGATGTTTTTAAATATTATTTTTAACATGCAGAAAATTGGTGTATATTATTATTTTTCTTTTTTATGAAATAATAACTCTGTAAGAAAGATAATAGATAGGCAGTGGTTCAGTAGCAATTACACACCAAAGACATATTTTACATCTCTCATATGTTGCCAGAGTAGTAGAAGCCAGACCAAAGAGTGGTCCCTCTCAGTCATGACTCAGGTTCTGTATCTGAGAGCCCTTTGTAGCTTATATGAAATGAACTGTGTCCTAACTCTAGAACCTTAGAATCTGTCAGAAACATTCCCCAGAGTCCAGTGCATGCGGAGCAGCCACAACATGGTAATCAGAACTGTAGTAACAGCTCAGCAGCTACAGTCTGTGCTATCAGTGGTAAAGTATGTGTTCTTGGTTAAGACTGACGCTCTTGGATGGATGGAGTGTCTGATCAGGGACAGTACCTGTTACTCTTTGGCCACAAATGTATTTTCTGTAAAACTTTGGGGAAGGAAAACCTTTGGGAAGACAGACAATGTGTTATTCCATATTTGGGTAAATTGTATATTGCTCATAAATCTACCAATCAGGTATTATTTTTATTTACAGAATATATATATATGTGTGTGTGTGTGTGTGTGTGTGTGTGTGTATGTGCTTTGCTCGCAAACAAACCCATGTTTCCACAAATGCTGTAGCCCTCCTCAAAATTCATGAGGTCTGTTTTGTTGTTTGCTTAAGCACACTGTATTTCTCAAGGGATGATTTTTATGGGCTGCATATCCTTTTATATTATGTCCTTTTTCTTTTCTTTCTTTTTTTTTTTTTTGTAGCTCTCTCTCCCATGTTAACTCTGAATAACTAGGTCCATGTCTTATTTAACAGCTTCCTCTGCAGATAGCCAATCGGTGGAGGTGGCATCCCAGTTTACCCATTCCAGTTGGTTGAAAAGCTGTGATCAGAAAATGTCTGCTTATAAACTAAGATGAGAACTTGAAGGAGGCAGAGTGTGTCCTGTGTAGCAGTGGACCCTCTAAAATCAGATTGCAGTGATTCACACCCATGCCCTCCCATTGCTAAATTGCTTATACATCTTGAACTCGCTCTGCCTGTGCTCCTATTTTCCTTTGAAAATGAGGAAAATAGGAGAACCTATCACATGGGTTTATTCTCAGTTGTGCTTTTTAAGACCATGCATGTAACTACTGGAACACATCAAAACCCTCAATAAACGTCAGCTGTTATACTTGAAGAATTAATCAAGGTTTCCACCCTTTGCCCAGTTAATGTGGGCCCTAAGGAATTGTCTCTGGATCATTTTTACATGGAATGTCTGTTCTAAAATATAGGTTGGGGACTGGAGAGACAACTCAGTGGTTAAGAGCACATGCTGTTTTTGCAGATGATCTGAGTTCAGTTCACAAGTGTCTGTAACTTCTGTCTCAGGGGATCTAACACTCTCTTTTGGCTTCTGAGGGCACTGCACGAATGTGGTACACATATACATGCAGGAAAATATACACGCATGAACATAAAATAAAAATAAAGCCTTCCCCAAAGAAATATAGGTTGCTTATGACATCATGCTCTTCTTGCGTATCTTCTTGATCACTGAGCCCATTGTTTTTATTTTAAAGATTTATACTCTGGGAAAAAAACTGTCCACCTGTTTGATGTGAGTACTTTGAAATGGAATATTAGCCAGTAGACTGGAATGTAGGAGGATGCTACCAAAAAGGAAATTCAGATGCTTCAAATGCACAGGCTTTAAAAGATACACACAGAAGTGTGTTGTTGTTTCCGTGTTACTCTTTACTGCTGAGTGACTCACCACACTTTTTTCACTTTCTGTTTCTAGGAACTGTCTTCTTATAAGAAGCAAGGACCTGGCTTGCTGAGCAGGATGGGGCAGACAGTCAGAGCCGTGGCATCGTCCATGAGAGGAGTGAAGAACCGGCCAGATGAATTCATGGAAATGAATAACTTCATTGAAACATTTAGCCAGAAAATTAATTTAATAGATAAAATATCTCAGAGAATTTACAAGGAAGAAAGGGGTACGTGGGGTCACTGAAGACTGGTCGTACAGATGTTCAGCCTCCTTTGGAGCTTCACTCTGGCTGCTGTAGTGTGGTGTGGTGACACTTAGGATTTTACCTAGAAATCATGGCTCCTGCCCTGCCATTATTGAAATTTTTTCAGAAACTGGGGACATGGCTCAGTCTTTAAGTGCTTGCCAAGGTCTGTTTGAATCAGCAAGCCTAATGTAGACCTTGAAGCATATTATGGGGACTGCTGCCCCATGAGAGCCATAAGGGTTCATGAGAACATAAGAGTTCATAAGCTCTGAACTTGCTGGTAAAGAGGTCGTTTAGTAGACTTGACTCTGTGAAGGCAGCTCAATCCTGACAGACAGGCTTTCTAACGTGGAGCTCTTGTTTTCAGAACAAATGTTTCTGGCCCATACTGGAGACTTCTCACTATTTAAGATCAGGAGGGATTAGGAGAGGGGAAAACTTCATCAAACCATATTGTATGAAAAACATTAATTTAAAAAAAGAAGAAAAGATATGAAGCCTGCTTAACAGACCTGGAGGACAAGATTGCATGCAAATTGATGGAGAGTCCTTTAGGAATTTCGGAGTCTAAGCTGTGCAGGGCTTTCATTCATACCCACATCAGGAAACATTTGAGGGCAGGAACCAGCAGTCTCTCTTTGAATGTTTTTCATTCAGCACTTAAAAAAAAAAAAAAGATTGGTGTCCTTTTCTTTTCTGCTTCCCGATTTATTTGGCAGAATTCTATTGACCACATATTGTCTTATTTCTCTGCTGTGGACTAAAGAAGCAGTTATAGCTCTACCTGCCCCAGACCTCACAGTACACTTGATACATATATTACTGGTTGAATTCCAGGGGAACTTACTAAATGTTGGCATAGAGGTGTGGTTTGAATGCTTTAAGAAGCATTTTAAGAAGGCTTTAAGAAGGCTCAGTAGTGAAAACAGCCGCCTAACAATAACCGTCAATGCACACACACACCGAGAACAGAACTGTTGACATTTTTGTTTTCTATTTTAGTGCTGTTACTTTTTAACAAAGATGAACCTAGACTCAGAAAAGAGAAGTGAAGGAGAACTTAGAGGAAAATCTTTATGCTCATGAGCTCACTCATATCTCTAGTGTTTTGAAACTTCTTGAGTTCACTTGATCATAGAAAAACAAAATGTGCTAGTAGTAGCTTCAAGTGGCAGAATAGATTTCAGCAAATTATACTGGGAGGAAAGAAGGTTAGATATAGAGAATATCATTGTCTTTATGGGAATTCCTCGAGAGTATAGGAAGGAGCCCTGCTGTTTTGCTTAGGCTAATGGGTAGTGATTACTATTGAAGAGTGTATATAGTTAAAAGAAAGGAAGAAAGATAGATTTTGTTTAGGACATCTTGGCTCTGATATACTTAGATATAATTTTATGATAAGTGGAAGTTTATAATAGCTATGGTCGTTGTATGAAATATTTTTCCAAGCCTGAACAGTGAAACGGACATCTAATTTTGTTTATACTTAGACAGTAGCACTTCAAAAACTGTCTTGTCCATTCTAGGACAATTGGTTAGTTAATGAATGATAATATAAGCATTTGCTTATATCAAAGTGTGAGAACTTGTATAGAATGAGACAAAGTCCCGTCATATTATCTATTATATAGGAATTTTGAGAAGCAGTTATAGGGGCCGGAGAGATGGCTCAGCATTTAAGAGTGCTTACTACTCTACCAGAGGCTGTAGGCTCACAACAGCCTGCAAATCTAGGCCCAGGGGTCCCAGCACCCTCTTCTGGTCTCTGTGGGTACCTGTACACATGTAGCATATACTTATACAGTCAACCAAATGAAGACAAATAAAAATAAATATAAAAAAGTATAAATTGGCTGTCACTTTTTTGTTTTAGATTATTTTGATGAAATGAAAGAATATGGCCCCATTCATATTCTGTGGTCAGCATCAGAAGATGACCTGGTTGACACATTGAAAGGCATTGCCAGCTGCATTGACCAGTGCTGTAAGGCCACCGAGAAGCGGATGTCTGGCCTGTCCGAGGCCTTGCTCCCTGTTGTCCATGAGTATGTGCTTTACAGTGAGATGCTAATGGTAAGTCCCTCTAACAAGAGTCTCTCTGCTATTCTCTACTTGATTCTATTTCTGTGTTTCTACCACTCTTTCCTGTCCTAGTGGGATATTTGACAGGTAGATACCCAAGAGATATCTGTTCACTACATCCATGAATCAATGGCTGGAAGATCATGTAGACAGAGATCAGAATACTCAATAGCAACACCAACAATTTGTATGATTGTCGTCAATCCAAAGCATCCTTGATCAAGATTTCCTTAAGGACCAGTCTTCTAACATTTAAGTGCCTTACCTTAAAACATTTCTTTTGTATGCTTTATAGATTTATCTCCTTGAGAGTTACTCTCCTGTATCATTTATGATTTTAAAATATATTTAAAATGTATTATGTATATTTTATGTAGAAAGTGATTGAGTGGGGTCTTGATAGCTGCTTTGCCTTCAGGCAGCTTCTGAAATGAAATCTTTCAAGTTAAAGTCTTCTCTTCTACCATTTGAAAAGCCTTTTGTTCTTTATATCCACATTTTACATTCTTCTTCCTCAGTTCAACTTAAGACTCCAGATACTTGCATTTGGTAATGCTGTCTGTAGTGCCAGTATTTTTTGTCCTGTATTACCCTGTGTTCTCAGTATGTTGTACAGTAAAGTGAGCTCCTTTTGGTGTCTAGTGTTTTAGGGAGAAGGTGGAGAATAACAGTGAGAGATATAAGTGTATATTCCAGTGTAGCCCTTCTGTTGATTGTATTTTTTTTCCTCTTTACTCTTTGAGGGGCCTACCACCCAATTTCCAAATAATCACATGGAGACTTATTCTTTCTTATGAATACCTGGCCCTAGCTTTACTTAAATTATCCTGTCTACTTTTTGTCTCTGGGTGTTTACTTTTCTATATTTCTGAATATCTTTTCTGTCCTTCTATTCTGTGTCTGGCTGGGTGGCTGGGTGGATGGCCCCCAGCATCCTCCTCTCCTTTTTTCACTCCTCCCTCTTCTCTTTTTCTCCTTCTCTTTATTCTCTCTGACTGGCAGCCCCACCTATCCCTCTCCTGCATAGCGATTGGCTGTTCAGCTCTTTATTAGACCAATCAGGTACTTTAGGCAGGCAAAATAACACAGCTTCACAGAGTTAAACAAATGCAACAAAAAAGAATGCAACACATCTTTGAATCATTAAACAAATATCCCATAGCATAAATGAATGAAACACTTCTTAAAATAATATTCTACAGCAGTTCACAGTCAAAACCATGACTGATTTCTGATGTTATACACCCTTGATTTCTAGGAATCTTTTTAAAAAATTGTTTCTATCTTGGTAAGAAAAGGTAACATAGCCTTTTAAATATGAGATTTTTCTCTTGTTTATCATGTTTAGGCTTTCTTTGAAAGAGTCATGAGATCTTGTGTGAACTTTTCAGACTTTGATCTTACCTGTATTCTGGGAAGTCTTCTATATACAATTACTCCTTGCTTATCAGAGAATCTCTGAGAAGTCTCTTCTTCCTCTTCTTTCTCTCTTTCCATTTCCTCGGCTCCTGCTCTTGTTTTTCTCTCATTATTCATGTCTTCACAATTCTTCAGGTAAATCTGATTTGTCTGTTTCTTTCCATCACTTAGGTGGTATTTATCTATCCCCATGTTAAGTCAAGATAGAAATTATAAAAGCAAATTCTTGTGTAATTAAAATTCTGATAAATCATAATAGCCAATAGAATGAATTATTATATAACTCCTCAATGGTTGAATTATTTTATAGTCACCTATTAAATAATCAGTAGTTTTTATAGTACATTTTTGCTTCTGTTTTATGCTGAGATCTTTTCATGTGAGTTAAAATAATCAATAGTAATATCTTGATGAAAATAATGGTTAAAATTGTGTAATCTTATGAAGTATATATTTATATTTAAAATCTGTTTATGAATGTGAAGCACAGTATAGAAGCAGACCTTAAGTATGTGGGACTTAATTATAGTATAAATCATTTGGATTAGAGGAAAAAGAGGGTGTCTTAGTTAGGGTTTCTATTGCTGTAGAGATTCTCCATGATCACAGCAACTATTATAAAGGAAAACATTTAATTGGGTGTAGCATACAGTTTCAGAGGTTTAGTCCATTATCATCATAGCGGTACATAGCTTTATACAGGCAGATATAGGGCTGGAGAAGGAGCTGTGAATTCTACATCTTGATCTGCAGGCAGCAGAAGTCTGTGTCCCATTGACCCAACTTGAGCTTATAAGACCACATAGCCTACCTCCACAGTGACACACTTCCTCCAACAAGGCCACACCTGCTCCACAAGGCCACACCTTCTAATAGTGACACTCCATATGGGCAAAGCATTCAAACATATGAGTCTATGGGGCGGGGGCATACCTATTCAAACCTCCACAGAGGGGTCTTGACATTAAGCAAAGTAAATTTTATAAAGGCATTTGTGATAATTAGTTTGAGTTTTCTGTTGTTTTTGTTGAAATTAAGAAAAATGTTAATCTCTTTTTAAATATTTTTGTGTCTTATATAACATATCTTTATTATGCATAATGGGCTTCATTATGACATCTTCATACATGCATATATTTTCATCATATTCACATCTTCATTGCCCTCTCTTGTCCCCCTTCCACTCCAGATGATACTTTTTCTTCCCAGCTTCTACTTTCATGCCTTGTTTATTGGTTGGTTAGTTGGGTGATTGATTGATTGATTGATTGATTGATTGATTGATTGATTGATTTGACCCACTAAATTTCAGTGGGTTGCTCACTAGAACGAGGGGTCATGGTTATGGGAACATGAGCAACTTATTAGTGGTAACACTACCAACGAAAATTTCTCTCCTTTTTCTAACAACTATTAACCGCCTATAGATCCTCACAGACAAATGGGACCTCATGAGCCCCTTAACTCTAGCAGCTCTTAACTGCCCATAAATTATCAGAGAGAGTTAATTCTTCTCAGGGAGAAGCTTGATTCAATATGTCTCTGGGCACATATTTAACCCAATGTCTCCTAGTTCTCATTGAAATGCTTCAGAGCCATGTTATTTGACTTCCATGCACCTTACCAAGTCTAGATGCTTCTCTCCATAGAAGTCTCTCGTGTACTACACCTCTTCTGTCTCTGGTGGAGTTGTTCACTTACCCAGAGTCAATTTTTATATTCCCTTAATTTACATTGTTAAACCCAGGAAAAGATGACTACAAGGAACAAGTCCTCATGCCTATGATGTTGAAATCTAAGTCTTGTGAGAAAATTGAGTTGCTTAAGGAAAGGCAATGTAAAAGACAGGGAAAATATATTAAAGGTGTAGATGGTTCCTACATTTGCATTGACTTGCAAGGGTGTTTTAAGTTTAAGAACATTGAAACATGAAGTTATAAGTATTCAAGAGTCAGGACTGGGCTATCAGTTAACCGAAGAAGCCATGATTTCTCATCAAAGCTTGGCTAAAGGATGAATATTTATACATTCTGAGCTGCAGTGAAATTGTTAAGATGTGAATGCGTGTTCCAGCTGTGTGACTTGTGCTATGATTGGTGGTTTGATTAACTGTCCCTTTTGGGTCAAATGAGATACTCCAATGATTATAGATATTTCCAGGTTAGTGACCCAGGTGTCCCCTCAGATGCACCAGTATATGATAGAACATGTGTTTTGGTTGCTCTCATTGACCTTTATTGTTTATTTGTCCTGGTCTCTGGTCTCTTTGAAGAATGTGCCATCAAATATTCAGTTTGCATGTAATGCTTAAACTGATAAAATGTGCATTGGGAAACCTAATTAAACATTTATAAAGTAATTTTAAATGCTTTATTCCAGTTAAGATTTTAAAGAGTAAGGAAACCTACTCTATAAAAATATTGTAGACTCAAATGACTGATTACATAAGAAATATATTCCCCATGATTATTTATATTCTAAAATATAAATAGTTGTTATGGGCAAAGATTATTACAGCAAACCCCAACTTGATTTATACTTTTCTTTTGATATGAAGGGTGTTATGAAAAGAAGAGATCAAATACAAACAGAACTGGATTCCAAAGTTGAAGCTTTGACCTACAAAAAAGCTGATGCTGATCTGGTATGTTTTTAAATTTATTGATAGAATCATTTAGAAGTCACTGTCTAAAAATTGAATCAAGGATGTAGAGCTTTGTTGCGTGGTTGCTTCTAAGTATTCAACAAATAATACTCAAGTTCTTCTAAAAATCGCTAACATACTGTTCTATAAGCCTTCAAGCTTAGCAGTCATGTTTTCCTGCCTTTTTGACTTGCATTGACTTGGGCTATAAGAAAATACAGAACTATGTTTTCAACAGGACACACTGTGTTAGACGTGGGTGTAAAATGTACTTAACAGCATTTCAGATCAGTACTCAGTGGGGAAAAAATGAACACTTTGCAATTGTCTTGGCAAATTAATTCCTGTTTTAAATTTAATCCCTTCCTTTATAATATGGGAAATTTCACTTGTGAAATTGTACGTGGTAACAAATTCTTTTGTTTTGCCATCATGGGGAAACCTTATTACCAATACTCAGTTTTGATTAACGTGTTTTCATACCACCTGTCCATTTTCTCTTTTTCTTTCTTTCTTTCTTTCTTTCTTTCTTTCTTTCTTTCTTTCTTTCTTTCTTTCTTTCTTTCTTCCTTCCTTCCTTCCTTCCTTCCTTCCTTCCTTCCTTCCTTCCTTCCTTTATTTCTTTCATTTTTTTGCTGGAGTACTCTATAGTAATTGAATTTCTGACATTACATCATTGTGTTCACACAATTTTAATATTTATATTTTGTTGCATTTGCATATTTTCAGCACATTATTAGCAGAGTAGAATTCCGATTTGTACCTCCATGACTGAGGAAGACTTGGGAGAGTTTGCCTAAGTCTTTGCTGTTTCACACAGTAGTTTGTGTTTCAACACAGTAGTGTTGGAGTGGGTGCTGTTGTCGGTGGTGGTCCACACTGCTTCACAGTGAAAACATACAAAGGGGATCTGACTCATCTACATGAACTTATATTGGATGTTCCATGAAGAATATCTTTATAGTTTAAACAAATACTTAGATTGGCACTGAATAGGTGTTGAGTATACCTGGTCAAATTGGTGGTGAGGGAATCCTTCAAAACCCCTGTGAAACTGTAATATTGTACCATCCTCAACCTGACCTGGTAGTGGGTTTCATCCCTTCCCCTTGCTTTAATCATTTTATAGCATAAAATTTTATTTCCTATTTCCTTCAACATCTCCTGTGTCCTCCCAAACTCCTCCCCTGCTTTGCTCCCTCTCCAGATCCCCATGTCCATGATGGAAACACTTTAAGGCCAGGAATTGGTGGTTTGTTCACTGAGTACTACCAGCCTTCTACTAGGAAGACTATGCTAGTCATTCAATAGATATTTAGTGAAGGAATAAAAATCTTGGTGACTGCTCTGATCCACAAGAACTTACTACAGTCTAAAATCTAGAGATCTTTACAAACCCAGTTTGAAAAACACTGACACATCATTAAAATCTGACTGGGAACTTTAGTCTTATTTCTTGATTCTATATAGAGTTTCCAAACTGAAACTGTTGTCTGGGTGGAGTGTGAGTGGAGACTGGTGGGCTGCAGGGGACAGAGCTGGAGAGAGGAATTCATCAAAGAGGATGATGGGAAATGCACAAATGGAGGAGCTTAGTGATCAAAGGAAGAGTTAGATTTGTCTTTACATCATGATGAAGGAAAAAGAAAATAAACATAAAATTAACCTTTTTCCTACAGGTGTGTATTTGTGTCTGTGTTATTCTCTTTAGAGTCTACTGAAAGGGAAAAAATAATATCATTTGAAAATTAGGATTTTTTTTCTATTTGTTAAATTATTTTAACAATCATTAAGACTAATGCTTAGACAAAATTTTCTGCTTGTGTAAATACTATAGACTTTAAAATTTCCAGAAAATAATAACAGGATTTACAAAGGCAGCATTTGTTCAGGATGGCCCTCCCTCCTACATTATGTTTTTTTTATTTAAGTTGTTTAATTAATTAATTTATTTGTGTGTGTGTTTGATGCCGACTGTATTTAATTCCCTCATAGTTGCTATAAAATTGGGAAAATTTTAAAATTTAACTATTCCATTATGTCCTATAACATTTGAAATTAAGGTTCGAAGCAGTTGTATTTAGTGGAAGCATTACAGTTTTTTTTTAATTGATGTCTATTCATTGACATGTTTTAAAATTTTACTTTATTACTATCAGTACAGATCTGTCTAGTTTAATGATTTGTAAAATTTCCCATTTACATTTGCAAATATCGTGTTTACATGTCCTTTTGCTCATCACATAGATATGTCCAACCACGGTCATGTGCTTTATACAAACTGAAATCCCCATGTGCCATGATACATTGTTAGCAACCTTCCAGAATCACCCATAAATGAATCTGTGATGATTGGTCACTGGACAACCAAAAAGATGCTGCTTGGAAATATGCCGGATGGGTATCACCATGGAAACCTGCCCTTGTGAGGTCCTTCTAAGGAGCAGGCCTTTGCAGTCACCATGGCGACCCTGGCAGCGAACTGAATATAGCAATCTGCCTGGTTGTTTACCATGGCAACTGAGACAGGGCCACTTTGGAGATGGCCCTGGGGCCATTTCTATGGAGACCTCCTGAGGCTGCCTTCAGAGGCTTTATCAAACCCACTTCAGGGCGGGATGACACATGCAAAGCCAATAAGCAACAATAAGCAACTTGTAATGAGATGCTAGATGAAATGAAGCTGCTACCAAGTATTCAAAAATTAGGAGGATAAAAATGACTGAATAGAAAGACAGCAGTAGAGTATCCTGCAGAGGTCAGCTGAGTACATCAGGTGACCTTTAACTGGGTTGGGTGGTATGTAATACAAGGCTCTAGTCCTTTTTAAATTACTTGTAACTGTATATTGGGGCTAACTAATAATGGCACTATGGCCACGTTTACTCCTCATATAGATATACCCACCACAGGCAAGTTTTTATATAATCTAAAACTGACAGTGAATTCTTGAACCTACTACCCAGCTTATTGTAAAGGGCTGCTTTTTTAGAGTCTGTGGTTTGGACTTCTTATATCAAAGGATCAAATGAATGGTTTCAAAATGACCTGTGCTTCCTAAAGGCAGAATGCTCATTTCAAAGTCAAGCCAGCTGTTTATTGAAAGGTTTGTTGTTTATGCTTTGGAATTAGACTTACAAACAAATCTTAAAGGACAAATTTTCTAACTTCTTTTAGCTTCTCTTTACACCATTTTTTTTTGCAGAAATTATTAGCACCTTTGTAATAGCCTTGTTTAAATATTGAATGATACAATGCTAGTAAGTTGTTTGCATTATAGCACACACACACACACACACACACACACACACACACACACACACACACTAGTTGTTAGCTGCTATTATTTTGATGCTATGGAGAAGTGATACTTGTGTTAGGTCCTGTATAATGACAAATACATTGCTCATTGACATTCAGGGAGAATACATTATGCAAAATGGATATCATTAAAGGTGGTATAAGTTCAAAAAGCATGCCAAGTTGGGAATCTAGATGGATGTGTGGAGTGAAGGGTCCAGAGGACTGAGTGAGTGTGGCTCACAGGAGGGTGGAAGCAGTTGGGCAGGGAGCCTTTCTCATCAGATAAAGAAAGGAAACTCCATATTTTGGGCAGTGTAAATCTGGTGAGATCTTGAACTGAAGAGGTAACAGTGGATTGCAGAGAAGGGTTAATGGGAGACAGGTAGGTGAAGAACAGATTCCTTGTGACCTCATGGATGAGAGAGGCTGCACTAACCTGGTCATTGCTAGCTGGCGAGAGGCAAATGATGGTTCTCAACACTGAGAAATAAAATAAGAAGAAGAAACTTAGAAATGTGCCACTTCAAATCACAATAAGGTAACATTTTGAGCAGAGATATTCAACAAAATTCTGGCCAAATTTTGTTAAGTCCCTCCTGTGGGAGTGTCTGCTCCAGGCAGGAGAAGAACAAGAAGGAAGGTCAAGAAGATAGGTCCTCATGAATCTTCCATGTTAGAAGGTGGGGGGGGGGAAACACCAAGTAATTACTCCCTTAAAAATTATTCTTGGTGATGTGAAGAGGAAGTAGAGCGAATCATATTTGGAGTATCTTTGGTAGGGAGACCTCTTTGTTAGTTGGTGGATTGTACACAGTGAGAAGATTATGGAAGTTAAGAAAGATTCTGAAATTTGGGAGCTGAGTGAATGGAAGGAAGTAATTTACATTAATTGGGTAGGGGAAGGCTCTGGGAAAAGTGAATGTAAGTGGGAATATGAAGAAATCAGATTTGGATATGTAAAATTGATGTGTGTGTGTCGGTATCAAAGTGGATACATTTAGTAGTGAATTACACAGAGAACCAGAAGGCCCATGGGGGAGGGGAGGGGTGCAGCTAGAGGTAATATTGAGATAGCATTTAAAGACTGAGAGCAAAAGGCTGGCATTTGAAGCCCTAGATTAGCTGATGTCACTAAAGGGAGAGAAACTAGTGAAGAAAGAAATCCTGGCCTTGGCTTTGACATAGACCACCATTAAGAGGTCAATGATAATGGGACAGTCAAAGAATGAATAGCTAGCAAGAAGGAAGAGAGGAAATTTATATAGCTTGACTTCTGGTAGGTAATTCAATGGGTGAGTGAAACAAACAAATCTAATTAGAGCCATTCAGCATTTGACCAGTTTTCCATTTAGGAGACATCTATTCAAACAGTTGGATAGAGAATCATAAATGTGAATATTGGTACAACATTTTGGTATGTTCTGGGCTGTGTTATGTGCTCTAATGGAGAATGTCTTCAGGGAAGTAGAGACTTCACATTGATAGTAAAAGAATGAGAGGGTAAGAACGACTGATATTATGAGAAGCGAGGATGTGTGGAAGCTAATGTACTTTGCAGTTTGGTTAAGTTTTCAGTCAGAGCTTCTGTTTGAAAATGCTTATTCACTTCCCCACCTAACTGTAAAATAAATAAAGTTCATCTGTGGTGCTAAATATGGCTGCATATCTTTTTTATTTTTATTTTTATTTTGGAATGAATGATTTATAGTTTTTCACTCAATGCAGCATTCGGATATAAATGAATATGAATACATTTGACATTTAGCAATATGTGCATAGACTGAAATTTGGATCTAGATATAATGCCATAGCTGTTTAGTACTATATTTATGTGAGCAAAAAAAATACATTTTCATAAGATCATTATAATATGAATTTGCATATAGCCATTTTCAGTAGCTCCAAGCAGATACCAAATTAATTCAGGCTGGTACTTGATCTGTATGACTTGCTATTTTTGAAACAATGTTTTACTCTCATCCTCAAATGGTGGTTATTAATTTCCAAATGTTCTTAGTGGTGTGCTAAATCTGCACAGAGAAAGATTGCCTTCTCTCTGATTCTAGGAAGCCAAGGAGATAAGAATATTAATGTAGTAAGCTGTTACCCTGACAGGAACAAGGAAAGCTGCACCTTTTTGGTATTTGCTCGCTCTCCTCTCCTCTCTAACCATCCAATTGTTACTTTTTTCTATATGCCTCATTCCTAATATGATGTGCATGCATGTTTTCCTCTCTCTTTGTGTGCATGTGTGTGTGTTTATCTGTATAGTATGGATGTATTGTATGTATATATGTATGTTCCCATGTGTATAGAGAAAGGAGCTTGATGATGGGTGTCTTTTGTGATTCATCTTTACCTTCTATATACTAAGGCAGAGTCTCTTACTGAACCTATAACTTGTTATTCTAGCTAACCAGCTTGCTTTCAAGATAACCCATCTCTGTCTTCCTACTGCTGGCATTGTAAGTAGGCTGCCACTCTATCCCATCCCCCAGCATTCATGTGGATGGTGGGTCCTGAACTCTGCTCTTCACACTTGGGTGGGAAATCGCCTTATATACTGAGCCATATTCCCAGCCTGATTTTCTCTCTTTTTGTCTGTTCTCCTATTGGTGTATTTCTCAACAGAACTACATGCAACATGTACATATGCTCACATAATCACAAAACACATGACTGTCCACTGGGAGGGCAGGAGATTTTCTCCTTGTATATTTATTTTTGACAGTTTATCCTAAATGGTATCCCATAAACTTCCTTCGAAGATTTGGGATCAGTATTATAAAAAGAACTTATATAATCAATTATTTAATCACAGAGTGGGGATATGACTTCCAGAATTGATTTATTCCAGCTACCATACATCCCATGGTTCAGAGACATGAAAAATTAGGGCTCATCACAAAGTAAGAACAGAATAGTAAGAATTCTAGATCAAAATAAAAACTACTAGCTGGGCGGTGGTGGCGCACGCCTTTAATCCCAACACTCGGGAGGCAGAGCCAGGCAGATCTCTGTGAGTTCAAGGCCAGCCTGGGTTACCAAGTAAGTTCCAGGAAAGGCGCAAAGCTACACAGAGAAACCCTGTCTTGAAAAAACCAAAAAACAAACAAACAAACAAAACAACAACAAAACTACTAAGTGTAACTCTTCCTATTTAGATAGGGTAGCAGCATCTTGATTCACATATACATAGCTGAGTGGGGATATGGATGGGGGAGAGTGATGCTATAACAAAGAGGTCCTCATCAGCCCTCTCCCAGAAGAATGTGCCAGGAGATGCCATGAATTCCTTTCCTTTCAAATATTCTTTTGCTAGACTCCCATTCAACAGTTCATTGGCTTGACTTGTAGTAAATTATAGATCCTATTTATAGAAACGTGTAAAAGGCAGTTTTAGAGAAAACCCTAGTGAATCTTTGATGAAGGATAATGAAAGTTGTCCACAAACAGGAGGCTGCTGGGTCTGGAATTGCTACATGGGTGTTTTCTTCTTAGCCATTTATCTTTGTGCTTCCAGCACTTCTAATACAGCAATCCCTGAAAAGGGTTTGAAGCTGAGGTCTTAACTCTAGTCCCAGGATTGCATGTGCTGGTCAAGAACATAGCATTTTCTGGCAGCGGTCATGGACTGACTTTGTAGTTTGGGGCACGTTTCTTACACTCACTTGTATCTTCCTCAGCTACGAGGGATGTGAGTGAAGAGTATCTTCCTAGAGTCCTCTCAAGCCATTTTATTAAAACCGTTAGCCTAGTTCTGAGCCTAAGTTGGCTTGTAAATTGGAAAACATATTAGAAGAACTTTTTTTTTTTTTGGTGTGTGCATTGTGCTTTTCATTCTTCTGCATCAAAACGTGGAGAGTGGTAGCTGCATCTTTGCTTGTCAGAGTTTCACAGTGTTGCAAAAGAATAGAGGGAGAAGGGGCCTGAAGTGATACAACACAACGCTCAGTGATACAACACTTGCCCAGCACCAGTGTTTTAACTGATCTTTTTTTTAAGCGAGGGAGGCAGACTTCAAAGTACTAAACTGTACTTCCTCAGTTTCCAGCTAGGCACGTTAGCCAGAGGAATGGCACTGTAATGACTATTTTCATGCATCTGGATTTAGGCAGACTGTTCAGACGTTGTGCTTGGGGGCCTGGATATTGTTTTAGCTAGGCCACTCTTGGTCTTATGTCACCAGTGTACAATAAAGGCCATTGGAAGGTGTGTCACAATTTTGCCTCTGCTCAGCATTGGCAGCACTGAGCATTTTATCACTTTCCTGAGGACCCATGAGAAAGTTTTCATTCCCTCATGGCAGCGGCAATTGTGCTTCCTGTCTTTTAAGTGATGGCTTCAGTTTTCTCACATATTGACTTTACCAGCTGATCCAATCTCTCTTCTCAGCCCATGTGTTGTATTAGTTGCCAGAATGGTGATAAATCCATTCGGATCTACTGCTGTCTGGCACATGTTTCCTTTACAGGTGGCATGGCTACAAGGTCAGCTTTATCTAGTCTTATTTCCATGCTTAATTTCTGTTGCACTTGAAAAAGATCTTCATTTATGTATGTGTGGGTAGGTGCTTCCGAGGCCAGAAGAGAGCATTAGATTCCTGGAGCGGGAGTTACACATGATTGCTCATGTGGCTGCTGGGAACTGAACTTGGATCCCCTGCAAGAGCAGCAAGTGCTGTTAATGGCTCAGCCATTCCTCCAGCTCCTGTACTTCTGTCTTTCTCCTCTTACTGTTTTTAACCCAGTGGAGAACAATTTCAGGAATCATGCTAAATCCAACAAGGAGCATCTGAAAAACAAATGAACAAGAACTAGAGGTTAAACTCCATATCATCTGCAAGACCAATCATTTTATACAGCATATCCATGACCAAGTTTTTTTTTGTTTTTTTTTTTAAGTTATTTCTTTGGGAATGCACAGACATAGGCATTTCTTTTGCAAATACAAACTTAAGCCCTGAATGGCTCCTGTCACTTTGACCCAAATCCTCATCAGCAGATACTTGAGGGGGAAAAAAGTACTTCTAAAACATTGCCAATGAAATTTATGTATGGCAGTAACTGTTTATTTCTTTGGGTAGGGAGGGGAGGACCTGATAGTGCTGACAGTGGCTTCTGTGTGTTTGTGGTGGGAGGGTCAGGAAGGGGTGAAGGCCAGCCCAGATTGGAGATCTTTGTTAAACCTCATTTTCCAATGGAAGGTCTCAAGCCCTGCCTTTCTCCAGAACCCTTTCCTTCCCTGTCTTCACTGCAGTAGGAAAAGTAACAGATGGAGAAGTAAAAAGTTCTTCTAGTTTACAATTCTAGCCTTATTTTTTTTTTCAGTATTTAAAGCAACCTTCTATGTCTGGTATTTGGATTTGTGATTTTCTTTGTGGGATCCTCCTGCCATGAGTATAATAGTTTAAACAGCTGGCCTATGCAGACACTCAACAGAGATTCAATTTCTTTTTAATTTAAACATTTTGTTAATAAAAAATGTGCCCTGAGGGTCTGTCTTACACATCTCTTTCACTTCCAGCTCTGCTTGGACACTCAATAAATATTTGATTATGCTTAGAGCAATAACACACAAGGAGCCAGGAGCCTGCAGAGGGCTTTGATTCTCTCGTCCTTAACTTGTAACCTTAATTAGACATTAGCCATTCTTTATCTGCGAACACCCAGAAATAATGTTTCCTCTAAAGAAAGTTTATTTTTGAAACATTCACTTTTACATCTAGAACTTTGGGTAATAAACATTTGCTAAGTTACAGTACAAATGTATGAAATACTAGATAATAATATCCTAAAATACATCTTTTAAAGTATGACCAACTTTATTATTTATTAGTATTGATTGTTTTTTTTAAAAAAGGAAGTCAAGTTGAGCATGGCAGTATATGCCTGCGGACAGCTCTGGTGGGACTAGGACACGAAGCGTGTAAGTTCAAGTCCAGATCGAGCTTCATGTGATGAGATCTTAACTCAAAGGAAGGAACAGTTGTTGAAAGCTTTTGTTTGTTTTCTGGATAGTCATTTTTATAGTAAGTGTATTTTGATTTTCATTTATGTATGTGTGGGTAGGTGCTTCAGAGGCCAGTCTTCAGGCATTGGGTAGTAAGCTTTTGTTTCTACTGAAACCTTTGTGAACTGGATAGCCAACTGGGGAGCATAGAATATTTATTGATAGATGTGGGGTTGGGGCAGTGTGGAATTCTCTGTCTATTCTATGTCCCTGTCCTAGGAGATCTTCCTATGGCCCCTAGTCCCATATGCTATACCTTTTTTCGGTAGTTCTATGAATTGTAGCTTGGTTTTTATTGACTTAAGAAATAATATCCATGTAGAAACAAATACATATCATATTTGTCTTTCTGGGTCTGGGTTAACTCTCTCAGAATGATTTTTTTTTTAGTACCATCAGTTTACCTCCAAATTTCATTCTTTTTAGTGATTGAATAATATCCCATTGTATAATGTACCACATTTTTTTATCCTTTCTTTATCCATCTAGTTTGTTCCTTATTTCTGGCTATTATGAATAGAACAGCAGTGAGCATGATTGAACAGCGTTTCTGTGGTAGGATGAAGGATCCTTTGGGTATATGCCCAAGAGTGGATCTTGAGGGAGTTTGAGTCCCATCTTCCTGAGGTATTGCCACACTGATTTCAATACTTAAGGTTACTTTTGATGATTGAATAGTTGAGCTACTTTGAATTACATCTGCCTAAAATTTGTGGGGTTTGATTAAATATCTGTGTACATGTTTAGCTCTCTCAATCACGTGTATCTATTTTTAGATGACCATCTAGATTTGCCAAAGCAGTTTATGGCCTACTAATATTTTCCCTAGTGATTTGTGATGTTGCCTATGAAATATATCTGAGTTTTGTTTTATATTCAATTCTTTTGTGTGAGTGTGAGTGTGTGTGTGTGTGTGTGTGTGTGAGAGAGAGAGAGAGAGAGAGAGAGAGAGAGAGAGAGAGAGAGAGAGTGTGTGCACATGTGTGTGGAGATCAGTGATAAACTTCAGATTTCATTTTTCAGAGGCCATCTACCTAGATCGTTTGAGAGAGTCTCTCACTGAACACCAAGGCTCCCTGATTTGGCTGCGTTGGCTGGCCTTTGAGCTCCATGGATATACTAACCCAATGATGGCATCACAAAAGTGCACCACCATGGCTGGATTTAAAAAAAAAAAAACAAAAACCTTTTTTTTCTAGCAAGCGCTTTTTCCTATTTCCTCAGCTATCTGCTTTATATGCAACTCCTTTAAGACCTTGATCTCTGGGCTGCTGAGCCAGTGGTAAACAGCTAGGTAACTAACTATTCCTGCGAATGACCTCATAATTACGTGTTTGAATATAGACTACTTACTAGAGTTTGGTTTAAACTGATGTCTCCTTCAAAATACTGTCATGCAGATACCCGATAATGTCAGAGGCTTTTTAGGAAGCAAACAAAAGCCATGATCTTTAAGGATACTCTTGGGAGAGAATCCCATCTTACAGTCCTGAGCATATAAACTATTGAATTATAGGTGGTCATGACCTTCTAGAGCTGTACTATCCAGTATGGTATACAAGAAACAGGTGCCATTTACATAAAGTTTGAGTACTACAATGAAATACCGAAGAACTTAGATTCCGCACTTCCATGTATGGCTATGGCTAGCACATTGCGTAGTTCAGAGTAGAGCATTGCTCCCTGGAGAGCAGCAGTTCTCAATCTCTGGGTCGCATCTCCTTTGGGAGGCAAACAACCCTTCCACGGGGGTCACATATCAGAAACCCTGCATGTCAGATAGTTACATTATGATCCATAACAGTAGCTAAAATCACAGTTATGAAGTAGCAAAGAAAATAATTTTATGGTTGGAGGTCACCACGCATGAGGAATTGTGATAAAGGGTCACAGCATTAGGAAGTTTGAAAACCACTGCTGTGGAGTACCCAATGGGCTAGCTCCATTTTAGAGTGTGCTATAATTTAAGCAACTGTTTTTAATCATAGAGGAGAAGTCATCTCTCATGGAACATTAGCTCTGATAATGATTCAAATAGAGGTGGTGAATGTCTAAAGAAACATCAGGGGAAATTCCTTGATTAAAGTATAAAATATGGCAATCACCAGATTCCTTTTTTGGATCACATGTGAGGTTGGTGTCCTATAACTCTGACAAAATCCCTGAGATAACTAATGTATAAGAAGGAGCAGTTTGTTTGGGAGGGTCGGGTCACAGTTTTAGAGCTTTCAATCAGAGGTCAGTCGGCCTTGTTATTTTATTTTGGGGCCTCTGGTGAGTCATTACATCATTACACGTGGCACAGCATGCTGCTTGCCTCAAGTGGCAGGGAAGTAACACAAGGAAGAGTTGGGCATCCCACAGTCCACTTTCGGCCACATCTCCAGTGATGTATACCTCCTATCCCCCCCACTTTAAGGATTCTACTGACTTTACTCCACCATTTTTATAGGGGAGACTAAGCATTCAATGTATGAGTCGTTGGGAAACACACCCAGACCTGTCACATGCACTTATATCACCTAAATACTTTTTACCATGTCATCCAACACACATACATTTTAAAGGTATATTTTGACCTATATTTCTGTATGTATATTCAGTCTCTTTCACATACAGTGAATGCAATGATACTAAAAATTCTGACTGAGTTAAATGGAAATGGAAATGCCTTCAAACAGCACTATGAGATATCCCACATATACACCCTCAAGTTCCTCTATCTCGATGTGGAGCTTTCTGATTAGAGAATGGTTTGGGTCAGAGGTTAGAGAACCCGAGGTCTAGGCAGAAGCTGATTCCTCTTAAAGGCTTTTAAAAATGGCCTACAGGAAGCCTTAGGAAGGAAAGAATACTCCTTATCCCCATGCCTATTTGCTGTTTGCCTGTGAAGAAAATTCAAGGGGATCTCTTTGTTTCCTAGAATGGTGCTATTTAAGTAATTGGCTTTCTGCGCCCACAGTGTACCGAGAAGCCATAATTACTATTTGAAGGATGCTAATGCTGTTGGAGGCGCTGGCTTCGACCATGATTCATCAGCAGCATTTGTGGGTGTTTCCCATCTCAAGTTGTCATTTTAGAGAAGCCATTGTGTACTACTGAACGAGTTACATTTGGATAATAAATTTGCAGTGGATTTCAAGGAGAGAGGGTTCTACTTTTTGAGAAATGTGTGAATTATGAAGTATGTTGAGAAAGGTACTACTTAGCAATCACGTGTGTGCCTGAGCAGCATTGTATAATCAAGCATTTAATTTCTTCAGACACATCTTACCTCTCTTATGAATCAGAAAATAATACAATTTTATTGTTAAGAGCCCTCTTCTCTCTCCCCTGCAATTTAATTAGTGCTTGTTAAGGAGAGGTAGCTGTCAGATCGGAATTTAATTTTTGAGTTTTCTATTGTCTTCTGATAGAGTGGCAATCTAAATCTTTTTATTTAGGTATGTTATTTTCAAGAACTTTTCCAAATGATAATTTCCTCAGCTTGTCTTATTGTGAAGAGAAAGTTTTAACATTTGAATAAATTGAATGGCTGCGCTTTTACTTTTCCATAAAAGGAAATAATGGAGAAGTCATTTAAAAAAGAAAACAGAGATATTATCATTAAGCATAATAATTCATGAATTATATTATTTTCCTTAAAATTTAGGTGATCTGTGCCTTTATGGATAGGGTCATTCACATTTTAACTTTTTAGGGTAATTTCCAGTATTAGGGGAAAAAATTCCTCAGAGAAATAATGGAAACACACATCAAACATTTCACTTTTCCTAAGATTATTCATTCAGTCTTCAGATTCCTTAAACTCTCACGTGACAGAAGGGAGGTGGTGGAGTAACTATGTAACAGACCCTGTGTACTGCGCTTGTAGACAGGGAAAGCACACTGAGGCCAAGCAGTCCTCGGGCCAGCAGGGACAAGCTGTCTCCTCTGGAAGGTGACATAGCTTGGAGGTTTTGTGCCATTCTTGTCCATAAATTGTAAGACTGTCATAAGCATGATGAGAGAAGCTGGCTTCTTTACTCACATTTCCCCCAAAACTGTAAATAAGTCCATTTTCCTTGACCAATTTCTGTTCTAATTCCTTTGGGAATATAGGGAAACTAAGGCAGTGGGCTGTGCCCTAAGGCTATGACCATATAGCACTGAACATAGTGGTAGGAAGACATGTGGTCTCATGACAGAGCTCACGTTCAGATAGGAAGGTACAATTGCTGTTTTGATTGAATGTTAAGTGTTGCAGGGCATAGACTGGATGTAAAATGGTTCATCCAAGACCCATCATAGTAGGAAAAGATTTACTGAGTAAACTGCAAGGCAGTGGGCAGGGCTAAAACAAAAGAACCTCCTGAAATAATACAGTGGGGTGTGGTGCTTTGTATTTGGAAGCCGCCCTCTTTTTTGTCTGAGTTTCTATTGTTCAATTCCTGGCATGCAAATTAGGGTGATTCTGATTAGCTGATGTTTGGCTGTGGGAAGGCACTAACCCTCTCATTGGTTACTGTTAATATGATTGGCTGTGCTCATTTATGTCATTTCTCTGCTTAAAGTTTGGCTGGAAGGAAGCAGTTGTCTTCTTCAGTGGTGTTATTAGGAGTGATTCCTGAACCATGCTCATACCATGAAAAGTCCTGTTTGTTTGTTTGTTTGTTTGTTTGTTTGTTTGTTTGTTTTTCAATCATGCCTCCTACATTAAAGAAACAAACACTGAACAAAGATGGGAAAAACAATAACACCATGCTTAAAACAATGTTCTGCAAAGGATCATGTGGGGACTTAATTAAGCAGAATTGAAGAACTTCTAAGGTTTAAAATTGAGTCCTTGATTACATTCTTTATTTTTATCTCCTTTTCTAACATTCTATATTATTTAAATTTGTTTTTTCTCAAAGATATTTTATATTTTTAATCAGCTGGACTTTTAGTACTTTATAGTTTTGTAATTACCATAAATTTTTACTTTAAAACATTGTATTTCCTAACATTATTTTGGTAAAAAGTAAACACATGTAGCATACTTTTGCTTATTTATCTTTATTCAGCTGTCTTCTAAGTAGTTTTCAATTTTAGCAATTTGTTGAATGTGATTTTTCTGTGTGGAAATTTCTATCACTAATACATATCAGTTACTCTGTCTAATTTATTCAATAATGATACCTTGCATTTACCCTTTCATTTGTACCAGTCTGGCAAAAAGCATGGTGATGTTATTATCAACAGTAAACTCTTGAGTTGTTCTTGATTCTAAAGTAAATGCTTTCAAACCCCTTTTATTCATAGTGATATTTATTCTATGTCTTATATGTCTTAGTTACTTTTCTATTGCTGTGATAAGACACCATGACCAAAACAACTTATAAAAGTGTTTATTTGGAGCTTATAGTTTTAGAGGGTTAGAGTCCTTGATCATCATGAATGAGCCTGGTAGCAGGCCGGCAGACATGGCATTGGGAGCAATAGCTGAGAGCTCATATCTTGATGCAACAAGTCCTAGGGAGATAGAGAGAGAGAGAGACAGAGAGAGAGAGAGAGACAGAGAGAGAGAGAGACAGAGACAAAGAGAGATAGAGAGACAGAGAGAGAATGGTGCCAGTCTTTGCAACCTCAAAGCCCAGCCCCAGTAACATACTTTCTTCAAGGAGACCAAAGCTCCCTAATCCTTCCCAATCAGTTCTACCAACTAGGGACCAAGTATTTAAATATATGATTTTATTGGGGCCATTATCATTCAACATACACTATAATATTTTTCATATATATTATGTATTTTTTATTTTTTGAGATTGTAGGCAGTTATATCATTTCTCCCTTCCCTCTCGTCCCTCCAAATCTTCCCATATACCTCTCCTTGCTATCTTACAAATTCATGACCTCTTTTTTTGTTAATTGCTACATGCAATTATGTATATGTACATCTCTGTGTGTGTGTGTGTGTGTGTGTGTGTGTGTGTGTGTGTGCAGTATATGTATAGATATATCCCTAAGCACAACCTACTCAGTATGTGTAATGTTATTTATATGTATGTTTTCAGGGCTGTCCATTTGCTTTTGGATAATCAGAGGCTGTCTCCCATTCTCAGCATCCCTTTGTTACTTGTAGTTCTTTGTGTAGATTTGAAGCCTCCTGGGCTTTTGCCATCCTTGTTAGCATGTCTGTGAAGGCAGTGATGAGGTGAGGATAAGGTATGTTTACTTGTAATGTTGGACATTATAATATCAGGAATCAGTGCTTTAGAGGATCGATGATTAATGGATTCATAGTCAACAACAGCAGTTCTGTCTTTGAGAAGCAAGTATAATCTCCCCTACATTCCATTACATCCCAACTACAGTTTCCCCTCCCTGCTCACCTCCCACTCCTCTCCACCTCCCTTCTCCCCAGATCCACTCCCTTCCATTTCCTTTCAGAAAATAGTAGGCCTCCAAGAGATAACAACCAAACACAGCAAAACAAGATACAATAAGACAATCCAAAAGCCCTCATATCCAGGCTGAACAAGAAAACCCACTAGGGGGAAGAGTCCCAAGAGTGGAAATGAGTCTTACTATGTTTTTAGCAATGATTGAAGCTTTAGCACAAATATTGAAGAAAGTTGGCCAAATATTTGCTATCTTTCTAGCAATCCCATGGAAGTAAACTGTAGGGAAGCCCACCTCTCTCTCCCTCTGTCTCTCTCCCCCTCCGTGTGTGTGTGTGTGTGTGTGTGTGTGTGTGTGTGTGTGTGTGTGTGTGTGTGTGTATGTGTGTGTATGTGTGTGCATGCATGCATGTGAGTATGGGTATGTGCAAATACGTGCATGAACATGCCACCACACACATATATACATGTGTAGTAAAAGGACAACTTGTGGAAATAGGTTCTCTCTTTCCACCACATCCTTATCTATCTTTCTGTCTATCTATCTATCTATCTATCTATCTATCTATCTATCTATCTATCTATTTTTCTGTGTGTGTGCACACACGCACACATCCTACCATGCTCATGTCTACATGTGTGGTTCAAAGGACAACTTAATGGAATAGATTCCTCTTTCTACCACGTGGTTCATAAGCAGTGAGCTTAGGTCATTGGGCTCAGCCGCAAGTGCTTTCCACAGGAGCCATCTCACTGGCCCATCTACTCATATTTCTATCACAAATACTGTGACAGACACTGTTGGCAATCATGGCAATTAACTTCTCTAGAATCATCATTGCTGGAGTATATAAATTATTTATTAAGCATATAGCTCAGCAAACCCATTTTCTTCTGACACATGTTTTAATGTGGTATGAAGTCTTTATTTTATCAAAACAGCTTAATTTCTGTCATCTTAAGTATCTGCCATGCATCCCCCCCATAAACCTTAAGCACACCAGTATCTAATGCAAGCTTAACATTTCTTAAATGTTCTCTGGCTTCACTCATTTGTTTATCTGCCTATGTTCTTTATTAGTGTGTGTGCGCGCGCGCACGGTGTATGTGTTCATGTATGCAGGTGCATGTGCCTGGGTACAGAGACCGGAAGGTAACTTAGGATGACTTGCTCTTGCTCTATTACTCTCTGTCAGATCTCTCTTTGAAACAGCAAGCCCAGCACCCCTGCAGTCTCTTCCCTCTACAGCATAAGCCACACTTTGTGGCCACACCCTACTTTTTGATGTGTGTTCTGGGATCTGAACCCTTGAGCTCTTGTGGCAAATACTCCTATCCACTGATCCACCTCTCCAGCCTTGAGAGCACTGGTTTCGACATTTCACATGAGTGCCTCCACTTAAGCCAGGATGTCCACAGAAAAAAATAACTGAAGTGAAATGGCAAGGGGAAGCTCTTGTCTTGCTTTCTAGAGTGAAAATATAAGTGAAAAACTGTGTGCTGGCCCACTTTCCAACAGTCTTCCAGAAACTTCTGTCTGTAGTCATGTGGCCTATTTGCCTTGGGACTGTGGTGAGACAGAACATCATGGCCTGGCAGGGCTGCTCAGTTTATGACAATGGAGAAGGAAGGGGAGAAAGTGTGGGACAGAGGTCCCCACATCTGCTTCAAGATCATGTGCCCATTGACTTAACTTCTCATTAGTCTCCTACCACAAGCTTCCACCATGTCCTAGTATCACTGGAACCAGTGGCAGTCTTAACTCACAGGTCTTTGGGGGAGGGCTCAGATCTAAATGATAGCTGTTCTATAAGGGAGAGGCATGTCTTCAGAGTGAAGCTGTGTGTCTGCTGCTCCTCCATGCAGAGCCCTTCTCTGGGTGGTTCCCATGTAGTTTTACCCTTTTTCCGTAGCTCTGTTATTTTACCACTTAAATACTTAGCTCCTCTTATGTACAATCAAGATGCCAGTTCAAACAGCCTGTCACTTGCCAGCTTGACAAAACTACCAAAATTAGTACCCAATGTTAGTTTGGAAATTTCAAGCTGTAAATGTCATCTTGAGGCTTCTGATCTTGAGTTCTCCTGCCTTCCCAACATTGACATTTAACATCCTCTTATAACTGAATGGATCTTAATATCTCTACAATACTCCCAGATGAGAAGGGCAGTTTGGGAGAGTGACTGCATTGCTACCATTGCCTTATTTTGTTTCCTAGCCCATCCCATCTGCCCTTCCACTTCACATGCTAAGCAACTTGAACTTTTTTTCCTGGTGCCTATATCTAAACTCCTCTACCTCTGCCTTCCAGCATTCGTTCTCCACCTTCCCTGGTATCACGAGAATCTGTTTGGGAAGCTATTTCAGAAACTCTTCCCTTAAAACCCAAACACCCTCAGCAATCTTAAGACTTCACAGCCACCCACTTGCCCATCCACTGCTCTCTCCTGCTCCTATTCTAGGTCCCAACAATAGAGAGCCACCTGCAGTTCTTCCGAAACTCCAAAATAAGCAGCGTGCTTCTGGGAATCTCTACTTGCCATCCGCTTCCCATGAATTGTTCCTCGGGTGCTCTTTAACCAGTTGCTCTGTATTTCTCCCATCAGCAGGAGTTGGTGACGGCTACTACCTCTACTCCCCATCTTTTAGGGCCTGATAGAGACTAGATGGGTGCTGAGTGAATACTGGAGGGTGAGTGAGTGAGTGAGTGCAAGCCAGACCTTCCTTGTTCTTCCTCTTGATAATGTCCTGAGCTCTGATTCCACTCCATTGTTTTCCTGTCTTCTCTCCTTTTTCCTGTCTCTTTTAGCCACCCCCACCTCACTCTGTCTCATCCACTCAAAACAGCCCTCCAGGTTCCCGACAAAGCCTCCAGTGCTGACCCCTGTAGAATCCACTTCACACCCAGACACTTCTACCTTCTAGTCTCTAGGCCAGGTTCCCACCGCATTTCTTACCTTTCTTCTTGCCCACTCCAAATATCATCTCTCCCTTCTTTGTCTCGCTGTAGCATAATGTCTGTGCTCATGCTGTAGCCTCACCCAGATGTAAGGCCTAGTGAATAATTAGTCAAAATAACTCCTGCCCCACAACCAGAAATAATCTTTTATCCTGCATCTGTATATTCCTTTAGACACTTCCTCCTAAATGATAGATGCATTATGGTCTTCCTTTTACCCATAGCTTTCTGCTTTTGCTTTATTTTGCATATTTGTATCTTTATAGATGTCAATCTCCTTGATAAAGAGAGCTGAATGAGTTCACCCTTCAAAGTCCTGGGCAAGCTAGGCCAGTGTGTGGGTGGTCACACTGTGGGCACAGAGAGAACACATGCATGGCAGATTTCGATTTGAAATCCTGTTATGTCACAAGTCACTGTAGTCTTTGTTAGTCCTTTCTCCCAGGTTCCCATCCTCTAATAGAAAGAAAAGAAAACCTAATTTACAGTATGTTTATGTAGATCAAATATGGTGACATATGCAATGCATATAATCTAAACCAATAGCACCTGGCAGAAATGTATTAAGTATCCATTATTGTCATTGTTACTATTACTATAGGTATATACTATCTGAAGGTGATCTTGGTTCATCTTCTAGTATTAATGAGCTTCTTTTAACTGTATGGCTAATTTCTAGCTGAATAAAACTGAAGCTAGAATCTACCCATTAGCTTTACCATTAAATAGAAACCTTTTCTCATTACCTTCCAGAGTTTTATTACTAATTTTTTTTTTTGGTCTTAGAACATTTTTCTGGTAATTGCTTGCTTTTTCAAGTTTCACCTGACAGAGGCCCAATTGCTGCAAGTGTTTATGAAAAAAAAATTAGGAAAATGTTCAGTCCTCTCCACCCAGTCCTTTTCCACACTATTTTACAATCCAGAATATGAATTAAATTCCAAATGGTTACAGTTAGCAGAGCCAGCCATTTGTTAGTGCCTAATACACTGGAACACTGGAGGGGCTGTCTTGGCCTAGCAGGTTTCTAACACATCCTGTTTTTCACACATTTGTTAATTTTTATTGGATGTCTGTGTTCTGTCAAAATCCAGACAGATGGCAGACTCAAAAATACCTGACCATTGTAACAAAGCAAGTAATAAGGGGTTGGGATTGTAGCTCGGTTGGTGGGGTACTTGCCTAGAATGCACAAAGCCCTGGGTTAGAGCCTCAGAGCTGTATGTACCAGGTGTGAGCATGCAGGAAGGCAGTGAAGGCTGAGTAGGTTCAATATCAGCCTCTCCTTTGTACTGAGTCTGAGGGCAGTCTCAGAAAAGAAGTAAGAGAATTGAAGTCTCCTGAGTAACTTATGAGAAGAGCGTCTAGTTCTTAAGTTATGCTTTCATGGAGCATTAAACGATACAGTGCAGACTATTCTTTTCATTGGGTGTCTTGTGCTTCTTTTTTTCTGTTGAATTAACATCCCCAGAAAATGATTCACTGTGCAGAAATTTTCTCAGTTTTCTTCTTCCAACTGAAATAATGAACTTGTCAACAGCAACAAAATTCAGCAACAAAACCATCAAGAATTGGTCATAGTTATTTGAGGCATCGGTGTCATCCCTCACACTGGGAAAGACAAAGTTAGAAACCAGCACTAGTGATGCACGTAAGGCCCAGATTTTGACAGAAGAATGACACATTGCCGGAGACCCAAGTACCAGAGGAGGAAAGGATGTCTGTGTCTGTTGTAACAGCTAATGCTACTGGTGTGGTGTTCTTGGTCATGATGGTCAAGGCCAACCACTTACTAGGCAAATTGTCAGAGACTGTGTAATTCAATGTTCTGCATTTCATGTATTTAAATAAATCCTATGAAGTAAGTGCAATTATTTTTGTTTGGTTTATGGGTGGAGGAGCCAAGACTTGAACAAATAGCCTTACATTATCAGATCCTCAACCTGAAGTTGAACCCACTCTCTACTGCTAGTCCTAATGCTGCACTGATAGACTACTGACTTGGTCCCTGAGGCCAGAAAAGAACTGTTCTCTAGAACTGTAGCAGCCCCTGGACAGAGCTGGACCATCATCAATCTGACCTTGTTTGAAGGGCTTTAACACAGCTCCCTTACAGAGTGACAGAAGACAATTTTGCTGTAAATTGCTTATAGCAGTGGTAGCTCTTAACTGTCACAGAAAAAGGAGGAAGATAAAATGTAAGAGTAAAATACTATGTTTCTTGAAGCTGGTTGCTGGAGACTCTCCATGCCAGCCATCTCATGCCCATGTGTTATACTATAGACTAGAAAGCGAAGCAGAGGAGAATATTATCACAGTTGGTGGGTGGACCCTGGACCCTATATATTTGTTTAATATCTGTATGGCTCTGCAGCTGGGAAGACTAGCCAGCAACTCAGAGGAGTAAGACTAACAGCCTCAAAGCCCTTTTTTAGCAGGTATCTATCCTGCTTGAATTTGATCTTTTAACAGCTTTGCTTCAGGTTTAGCTCTTAGTATCCACTCCCTATGATTACTAGCCATTCGGTTAACACTCTGATAGACATATTCCCTACATTTAACTAAATAACGACCCAAAAAAATATAGAGGCTTGTAAATTGACTAGTGACATCATTGAGATAGTTCTGCCTAACAAAGCAAACATGGAAACAATACACCATGAACCTTACCACTGAAGTAAATCTGCCATTGGGAATATAGGATTATATACATGCCCGCAGGTGAGTGTGTGTGTGTGTGTGTGTGTGTGTGTGTGTGTGTGTGTGTGTGTGTAGTAGTAGTAGTAGTAGTAGTAGTAGTAGTAGTTCATGTTTTATAAAATCTGTTCTTGGGAACATAAAGTATAAAATTACAAACAGAGGTAAAGTTTTATACTAAGGGAAAAGTTAATTCAAACATCAGTAAAAATATATTTTATTGACCTTAAGACATTTCCACATTGTAATTTCCTTGAAATAAGAAATGCTTCTTAAATGATGGCCCTTTATAAATCCAGCCAACCACAAATGATGCCTGAGTATAGTGTCCCTTTTAAAACATGAAAGAGGTGGTGTCATTAACATGAGAGAGATATCATTTCTGTTCATATTTCCTGACTTTGCTGTGGTTCTGTAAACTCCCGAGCCCTTCCATGGACTGTATAACTATGAGATCTTCTTCCTGCTGCTGTTTTTACCTCCTCTTGAAGGACAAGGACTTCCTCTACTTTGTTCAGTCGCCCCAGCCTCTTGTTGAATCTGACAGCCAGCCATGTGTCCATCTCCAGTTCCATGTCTTATCCATGCCCTCTGATAAGACAGCTTTGACCGAGAGGACCCCATGTCTCACTCTCAAATATCAGATCTCAATTGTAGTGGTATTTTCTTACTTAGGTTTCCTTTGGCCATTTTATCTAAAATTTCAGTAGCCTACCATTTTCTTTCCAGTGTTAGTCTTCATTTTCTGCTTTAGCTTTTATACTAGCTGATGCTTCATATTTTATTTATTTTGCTTATAGTTTGTCTCTCCCCAGGAGAAAATAAACTCTAGGAAAAGCGAAAAGTTTTGTCTAATATCTTCACTGCTGAGTCTTCTAGTCCCAGAGGCATGCCTGGCACAGACAGGACACTTAATAAATTATTCTGAGTTTATTAACAAACCATACATATGTGAAATATGTCTCAGTGTGCTTAATCTAAAGACTAAACCAATGTCATCATGCTCCAAGTTTGGTAGGGACGAGGAAGAAAAATGTAAAGATCACAGTAAGCCTGTTTAATCAAGGATGGACTCGAGGTCAGACATCTTGAGATTGTAAACTTGCTTGAGTGTCCAGTGTGCTAGATATTTTTATGTCAACTTGACACATGCTAGAGTTATCTGAAAGGAGAGACCCTTGATTGGGAAAGTTTATTCATAAGCTCCAGTAGAACATTAGTGATTGATGGGGGAGGGCCCAACCCATTATGGGTGGTGCCAACCCTGGGGGTGGACCTGGCTTCTATAAGAAAACAGGCTGAGTAAGGTATGGTGAGCAAACCAGTAAGCAGCACCCCTCCATGGCCTCTGCACCAGCTCCTGCCTCCAGGTTCCTACGCTGCTTGAGTCCCTGTCCTGACTCCCTTCAGTGATGAACTACAGTGTGGAATTGTAAGCCAAATAAACCCTTTCCTCCCCCAACTTGCTTTTTGCTTACAATGTTTCCTTACAGAAACAGTAACCCCAAACTAAGACATCCAGTTACCTAAGAAAAACTGTGTAAGTTATCTGCATATTTGAAAACATAATCTCTGTGGCTGGTAAAAAATAATTAAAAATTTCAAGCCAGACCTGAAAAGGTAAAGTGAAGGAAGAAGCCCAGTATCTTTTAACATAAACGTAAGTAGTATCACCATTAATGATAGTGATCATGAGAGTATGAGTATAATTCTTTTCCAGAGGTGTTCTATTCAGTTTTCTTTGTTTTGTAAAGAGTGAAATTGAAGCACAGGGTTTGAGATCTTATCCAAACTGCTCGTGTGGCAGACCTTAGAACCATTCAACAGTGTCTACTGAATGCAGTGTGCTTTCCAATTTTAGCTACTATGCATGGTCAGTTCTGATGACTTCCCCACCCCAAACAGTTGCTGGTTTTTTTTTTTTTTTTTTTTTTTTTTTTTTTTTTTTTTTACTTTCTTAATGTAATGGTCAGTCTATGTGGACTCAGTGAATTCTCCATGGGGTGAGACCACACACTTCAACTTACCTTTCTCTGTGGCCTGCTTCAGCTTACAGAAGACATCGGAAAACTTGAAGACAAAGTGGAATGTGCTAACAATGCCCTGAAAGCAGACTGGGAAAGGTGGAAGCAGAACATGCGAAATGATCTCAAGTCAGCGTTTACAGACACAGCCGAGGAGAACATCCGCTACTATGAACAGGTAAGCTGTGCTTCCTGGTTAATAAATGGGATGCTCTTGACTGTCTACCTGCCCCATTGAAAGAGTCACCGCCACAATCCAAAGCCTCCTTGGTGACTTCCTACTGGCTTGTCGTCCCCTCCCCACACACACACACACACACACACACACACACACCATTGATTATTCTGGAAGGATTTGCATTCCTCAAGAGGGTGGAATGTTCCTGATGGTTTGTTTAGTTTCCCCTTTTCTGTGTCTATCTCATAAAGAACTTACAAAGGAAGAAAAGGAGCAGACCTTAGGAGAACAAAATCAGTCCAGGCTGCCCCTGAAGCCTTTGTTTGTGCTATCCCATAGCTAAAAAAGCAGCGTGGGAAAAGCAACTGTTCTATGCATCTATGCCAGAGAACCAGGTATTTGGGGGAAGGTGTGGTGGTGCTTAGTTAGCATTTTTCTTTTTGAATAATCCTTTTTAAGTTTGCAACTAACTATTCCTCAAAGAAGTTACTTTCTCAAATGAATTTCATAATGTTATCACTTTTCCACCCCCACATAGTCTAAACATACTTTCCTGGAAGAATATTTAAAATTTAGGTCTCTACCATTACCTCTAACAAAAATAACAAGTATATGAAAGTGATAGGTTAAGAAATTTATGCTATATACCTGCAATAATTATCATTTTTAAAGTACTTTCAATTTAAAAGTTATCTGTTTTGAAAGATGAACTAATATGGATATTTTCATAAAATGAGAATTAAATGAGCACTTACTGTCAACCAAACATTCATTATTCAGGAACCCCGAAGAACGGACATAACACAGTCCTTTTCCCATGGACTTAGAGTTAATATAGGAAATGGTTAAAACAAGGGATCCTAAAAATTGCAATTCATGTTCTAGTACAGAAAGTCATTGCAGGGAGAACCCTAATATAAGGATGGGATGATCCTCAGAGAATAGGTTGAAGCTGAGCTCTGAATGTTGAATAAGACACCTCCACATCAAGATGTGAGAAATCAAGGTACAGGTTCCACAAACCCGTGAACAAAAATGTAGAAGTGAGAGACATATTTAAATCATTTGTCTTGTTGGTGGAAGTAAAGGTAATATTGAGTTAAAGATGAGTATAAGTTTAGTCTCCTCATTCCTTCTAAGGAGGCCATTGTATTTTTATCTAAAGATATATATCATCTCTCTCCTTATTATTGATCTGGCATACATACCCTTTAAGCAATTCAAATATCTGAAAATGTCTGTAAACCTCAGGTTTGAATGATATGAAGTATTTATCCTTAATATTTTTTTTATCCGTATAAGGCATCAGCATCACAACTGTTTAAGTCTGTAGTGTTCATGACTTCTCCTTTGTGTTCCAACCTGGGCATATTTACGTTATGGACTCTTAGTGACAATCTGCTGAGATAGTGCATCTGAGCATGAGTTGTGGAGTTGGACAAGTGCTCAGAAGTTAGGAATATGTCTTTTTCTTGCAGAGAACATGAGTTCAGCCCCCAATACCCATGTCAGGCCACTCACAGCTGCCTGTGGATCCACCTCCAGGACATCCAATGCCCCTCTTCTGGCTGCATGAGTACATGTGTTCATGCACATACACACACACACACACACACACACACACACACACACACAGAGGCATACAATTAAAAATAGAAATTTTTTTAAAAAAAGAAAATGTCTTGAAAATGACAATATGTAATAAAAATGATTACTATTGTGAAGCATAAATATATTAAGATATTAAATATGACAAATACAACTAACTTTTTAAAGGTAAAGTCTGTTGAATTTTCCAAGTTTGGATTTTCTTTTGTTTGTTTGCTTCCATTTTGAGACAGGGTCTCACTGAGTAGCATTATTTGGGAGAATTACTGGGTTTTGTTAGGATAACTTAAAAAGACCCTGCTCAGGACATTTGTTGTTGTTTTCTCAGTGACAACGTTCAACATATCTGGCACTTCAGTCTACCAATGTGGGAAAGGGAAGTTGGCGTCCTTAAATAATCAAGAAGTCTTAATTAGTAGAAAAGCTGTGAAGGCCTTAAGATCAGCTGTGTGTTATTATCTGTTAACTTCAGACTGTCTCAGATATATGGAGAAATGAAGTATTTCATGATCTTTTCATCCGTTTAATTTAATCACATTCTCACAGAAATACCTCCTTTTTCTTCAGCATTCACATATTAGATAAATCCCCAAAGGGTCCGTTCCTATTGAAGAAGATAAAACGGAGTTCACACATCTGCCTTTGGATTTACTCATGTGAAGGGAGATGATCTCAGCTTGTATAACTTTAAATTTAAATATCAAAACAAAAGACAGGGAAATGAGATTGTACATATGTGGAGTGGGTCTGAGTCGGACTGTAGTGATCGCCATTCTGAAATATCACACCTACATTCATGAATTTGTGAGAGACATTTGACTCTGGCCTAATAGTGGATACATAAAATGTTACTCCGTTATTTCCTACATGAAACCACACCCAGCTTGGCTAGTACAGGCATGCATATGTTTGCTTCGGGGCTCTGTTCTGCACAATGTGTGTCTGCAGGCACTTTCACTGCTCTGAGAACACTGAAGTGTGTTTACACAAACTAAGATGACAGGAACACCGCTAGGAGGTGGAATATTATGGGAATGCCACCAGGTGGGCACTCTGTCCTTGACTGAAGCGATGTGAAACAGGACGTGATTGTACAACAGCATCCACAGGAAATCTTGCTAATGTGGTAATGTGACAGGGATGTTGAAACAGTACAATATGGCATGTGGAAATAAAGGGAGTGGATGTTTTTCACTGTTCCCCTCTAGGTAAAAAAAAAGACCTTGTGTTTGGTTGCTCTCAATGCTTATTATAGAGGTGGAGCACGTTTCAGAAGCCTTTGATCCTCGAGAGAAACAATGGATGAGAAGAGTGCATTCTTTGGAACGCTTTAGTTTAGTATCAGTGAATCTACTTAGCCTTCCTATCTCCTCTTACATACTCTTTGGGGACATTGTGGCAGTGCAGTTAGTTTCAAGGTAGCTTTGGAATGGCTCTGGGTTTGCCCCGAACTAGAAAGCAGAACAATGACCTTTCGAGTGGGAAAGTAGTCTAGGGACATCACTGTTGTTTCTAAGGAGTCGACAAGCAGCGGTGATTTCCTTCACCGCTCTGTTGAAATCCCTTTTGTCATCAGAATGCCTTTCCTTTCTTCGTCTCTAATACATCAAGGGTAGCCTGACAGTAATAAAAAGAATAGGGACTTCACCAGAGGTGCCTGAAGTTGTGCGGAGGGGTGGAGTTAGTGAAGGGATCTGAGTTCCAGAACAGCTGTCGCTCATGGCACTCTTCATACGCGTCCAGGCTTCCCTCAGCTGAGGACTGTAATGGTCAGCCCTGCTCTAAATGTCACAGGAAGCAGCTCCCTTGGCTTCCTCTCCAACCCCACCTCTACACCATCCCTCCCAAGCTCCCAGCAATGGGAACTTGCAATGGTGGTTTTTGTCGAGTTAAACAGGTGATGATTAAGTGAAATGAATAAATACACTTTAGTCCTTTGCAAAGTTTGTTTTAGTATTACTAGTTGGTATATAAAAATCATTGTTTTATAGTCTATTGTTCTAGTTAAAAGGAAAAAGGAAAATGCATACTTACTGAAAACAAACACATACAAATTAAATAGTTATCCTACTGTAAAGAAGAAATAAAGGTTCACAACCCTATTTCCTACAGAATAGTAGATTTGAATATAATTACAGAAAAATATTGCTAGCATAAGATTATCATACTAATTAAAAATGTTTATATGGCCCTTTCTTAAAGTACCCACAGGATACATTATTTATTTTAGGCCTTGATAATTAAAATGAATATATTTGTTTTTTCATATTTTTCAGTTGTTTTTTTAATTAATTTTCAATATAGTCATAATTTTCATGTAAATATGAATATAAATTTCATATTTGTAAATCATCATGGGATTAGATAATTCTTTATACTTGAAATTTGGTTATCTTTTTTCTATCATAAATAATACTATTAAGATTGTTATGCTGGCACATGGATGTGAGGAGACAGTCAAGGAACAGGTACTTGTGAATAAGGACTGAGAGAACCTGGATGCCAGCATGGACTTGGATATGCTGATATGTGCCACAGAGATATATGTCACTGGAGAGCCATGTGTCCATTTTGCTAGGGGCAAGTGAACCTGTTTCACAATTTCCTGAGGAATGCTATCTTTTATCTAACAGCCAGAAATCCTTCTACAGTCCAGCTTGAATTGAGCCTAGACTCAATACTGGACCAAATCAGTGGACCTGCCCTTTTGGGAAGAAAGGGTATATACCCTTTGGACCTGACATCATACAACTGCAGTCCAAACTATTTGCAAGGCTGGGACAGAAATATTTAAGCACTTGTTTAATAATAATAATAATAAACTCTTAAGATAATTATGAATATTAGCTGTTTAAATTTGGGTAGTATGAATTTTAAATAACCAGAGCACTGGTTACTGCATTTCAAATGCAGGCAGGAAACCTGAGGCAGAGAAGTAGGGTATGTGGCAATTAGAAGTAAGGACAATGGAAATGAAAATTGACAAAGAAAATCCTATATAAGGAAACTCATTATTTTATATACTAACTTTAAAATAAATAAAAAAGAAATGACTCTACTATTATCAGTTATGAGTAGTCCACATTTATAATCACTAGATTATCGTATCTTATTTTAGAATGTCATTTTCCTCATGTCAAATGATTTACTTAAGATCCCATTATTGCCCGGTATGGTGGCAAGCACCTTTGAATCTGAAGTAGCGGATCATCTGAGTGAAGAAAGGGAATGAGACAGAGCAGGGCAGGGGACATATGGTGAACAGCTGTGGAGAGGGGACAGAATAGAACAAAGTACAATGGCACATATGTACAAAAATGTTATAATGAAACCCAGTCCTTTGTATACTGACTTAAAAAAATCAATAACAAAAAAGATTCTGTTATCAAAGCCATGTGGTAAGCATTGCGATAGAGCCAATTCTAGGCTCAAATCTAGCTCATACAGTTAAAGTTTGTGATGAAAGAATAATGGGCATATTCACTTGACTGATACAGCTTACAGTTGGTTTTTTTTTTTTAAGACAGTATCTTGCTATGTAGCTCAGGATGGCTCAGAACTCACTCTGTAACTTCAGTTGTCCTCAGAATTATGGCAATCCTCCTGCCTCAACCTCAAGTAATAGAATCACAGGCAGACACCACTATAGCTTGTGCTAATATTTTTAATGGGCATTTATTTAAATTTGTTCTATTCAGTTGAACTGTAATGGACAGACCTGGAGAAGGAATCTGCTTTCAGTGGGCACCACAAATATTTGGGTCCACTTGGACATCCAGAAGTAGGAAAGCATTTATGGTGAAATGTGTTTTCTGGGAGGTAAATGAAAATAGAAAAAAAATGTTTTGACAAGGGCACATCTATATCCAAGTAAGTACTGCTGCTGAAGTTTTTCTAATATCCAAACCTAGTTCTTTATGAGTCATTTAAAACTTATGCAAAAAAATTTAAATTAAGTTTTATAGCAGGCCTACAAATTAAGTAATGGACAGATGGGTTCCAAGGGTCCTGAATGCTCTTCAAGCGTAGTGTTCTTTTCCGTTTTCATTTCTGGAAGGCATCCCTTCTTACATTGGGAAAGTGGGAAATGCCAAAGGGTTGCTTTAACATCGGCATTACACTACAGACTGGACACATTTTTCTGATGTGGGGAAAAAATGCTGAAAAGCACCCTGGTCCGAGTTAAGATGGCTCTCAAGAATTCTGAATATACAAGGTAAAAATATGTTGATTATAATTATAAAATTGCTACCTAGGAAAGAATCTTATCTAGATACCTGCCAAATTTCATCCTTTTGGAAGCTGGAAAAAAATCAGAAAAATTACTTTAGTGAAAGGAGCAAGGAGAGCAGTCTCATGGAATTTAATTCTGACTAGCAAATGAGGACTGTTATCTGCCATTAACCTAAGGATAAAGTGATTTTCAAATCCAGAAGGAGAAACCAGAGGAAGGAAACTAGCCATTTTCATCTCCCCTAGAATTTAGTAAAGTGGTTTGAAAAATTATAGAAAAGTTAGTTACACTTTGAAAGTCAAAGACCTTGAAAGAGACTATGACTTAAGAGAGTGGGCAGTTCTAAAGTGTGACTGTGGATCATATGAAGAATCAGATGCAGTTGCACCATGGACTGTGGACCATGAAAAGGAGGATGAAAGCAGAATACATTTAAGAATGAGTCCAGAAAAGAATGGGGAGTACCATGGGTCACATTCCAAGAGAGAGTGAGGTTTAAGGAGGGAGAGTTGGGAAATTTCCAAATAGTACCAGAGTCAAGTATGTGGAGCCTCTTCGGACTACGGAAAATGAAGGCCTAATTTGTTAATAAAATTATTACAGGGAATCTCTGATGGAGACTGCCATAGAAAGAGAAAATGGCTGCTTGGCCTCTGTCCCGCTTCTGCCCTTTCCATCAAGAAAAAGGAAAATGGAAATAGAATGGATTTGCCCATCGAAAGACAAAACAAAATAAAATAAAACAAAAAAAAAAGATGGTATATTTGGAGAGATTAAAAAAAAACTATCCATTCCACAGAAAGAGAAGGCTGGATGTATTATTTTCTTCCTGAGTATTATGAGAGCCCTTTACTGGCTGGAAAGCAGAGTTACAACCTCAACTGAAGCCCTTAATTCCAAACTTACTCTTAGGGGGAAGATGATGGGTCTTCCCCCAAACCTCCCCTTGTTTCCTTCCTAGATGACTATGAATATTAACTCCAGAAACTTGGAACTGCTGTCACCTGTTTCCAGTTAATGCCCTCTGTCATTTGTATGAGTAGCATACACTCAATTCTCAGTATGAATCACCTTGGAAAGGCAAGGGTAGACATGGCAGAAACTTTACTCGTGTAGAGATTTTTCCTGTGATTTTGAGCCTAAAGAATGCAGGCAGTGTTTGCAATTTCTTTTAAAATCTTGGGACAGAGGTTTTGTAGATGGCCTATATTGGATCATTAAGTGTCTTTATATATTGGCTCTCTCCCAGGCTGAATTTGAGTCAACAGGCACCTTCTTTATAGTCAGCCTTCCTGTTATTACTGTTAAAATGAAGTCAAGCTATAGGGAGTGTAGGAAGCCATGGGTGAATGAAGTCCTGAGTGAATGGGTATTGTTGACATGGGCTTGACCCTCAGCCTCATGGGAGTGCCAAAGCCTTCCCCAGGTGAAACTCACAGGGATGGCAAAGCTTTCCTGGTGATGGAGCAGGAGCATTGAGTTCGAGCAAGTGGCCAGTGTGTACAAAAACTAGCAACTGCTGCTTCCTTCCCAGGTGTTTGCTGCCTACACAATCTCTTGCTGGGATGAATTAACCCTTTCCCCTTCACTGTACACAATAAACATGCAAAGATTCCAAGAGGCTATGGTAGTAGATGCCACTCTATCAGAGTGCACACACCTGATCTTATGTCAGCTTTTCTATATATGTGTCTGTGTGTCTGTCCTTACTTTATTCCCTCACTGCCCCAGTCAGGGTTGCAGGACCAAGCTGCAGGATTGTAGCATAGCTGAGCTAGAAGATTCTAGAATGATCTAGAACTAGGGATTTGGAATCCATATCAGAGTGGTTTTTTGTTTGTTTGGTTTTTTGTTTGTTTGGTTTGGGGTTTTTGTGCCTTGTTTGTTTGTTGTTTGTTTGTTTTTACTAGCATAACTCCTAACAGTTACTAATATGTGACATATACCTTTGGACCCAGGAAGACAAATTTTTGAATAGTATCAAAATCAATTGCTCAAGGAAACAGCTTTCAGTGTTCAGTGTCTTAGTCACTGGGAAGACTATCTCAGAACTTCATTATGCACCATAGAATTGAAGAGTTCCCTGGTGTGTGTGTGTGTGTGTGTGTGTGTGTGTGTGTGTGTGTGTGTGTGTGTGTGTGTGTGTGTTTGGCAAGGGTGGGAGGATACTATAAAGCAAACACACCTATTTAGGAGGCTCAGAGCCTTAGAAATGTATTCAACCTAGCCATTTTTATGCCAGTTAAAATGTTTTAATCCATTGTGTCCTTGTACCCTCATTGTTTTCTCTCTTAGCCACTGGAAGACACCCACTAGAAGCCAAAACATCTGGATTAGGAAATGTAGGCTCAGTCTAGTATTTTTGTATGGACCATTCAATTTACTTAAGTGTGGTTGTTCATCAAATGGGAAAAAGCTACTTCTTGCCATCTCAGTGCCCTGTGATGGCCATCTATTGAATATTTAGGAGCTTTCTCCTATTTCTTTTAGAAAGTCAGCATTACTCATTGTTTAATAATTAACTCTGTCATCCCTCTCATCATTTATACCATCTACATTATGGAAAATTATTTTCCTGTTGAGCAATAAGTTCTTATTTCAAATAAAACCAGGAGGCATACAATATGAATGGATGAAGCAAGAGAATAGGAAATACAATGATGATTTATGACCTTGGATTGTTGAAAAATTCTGTTTTTATGTCTGAGAAGAAGCTTCATAATTGACTATAGATCCCAATTTTCAGTGGATGATTCATTTTTATTTTTAACTATTTTGGGCTGCTCAGTGGAGACCATTACAGTATTATACTCTCCATTCACCACAAGGAATATGATAGAGGAATATCATAGAACAAAACTTCCATAGACAACAGGAAACTGCCTTATCAGGTGGGAAAATGGTCACTAGAAGTTTTGGATAAACCAAGAAGTAAGAGTTATAAAATGAACTCAAAGAAATCCACATTTAATATTGAAGGATGGCTGGGTGTGGTGGCACAAGCCTATGATTACAGTACTTTGGGAGGTTGAAGCAGAAAAATCAGCTTGACTCTGAGGCCAGCCTGTCCTACACGGTAAGTTCCAGGCTGGATTGAGTTATAAAGTGAAATTCTATCTAAAAATTAACAAAAAGTAAGTAATGATAATTTCTATCCAAATTAGACATTCCAAGTCATAGTCAAAATCATTGTTTGTTTTTATTATGTCTCATATAATTAGTAAATATTTGTGGTATTTTGGAGGTTTTTGCTGTCTCAAACTTCTATTAAAATGGTCTCACCACTACTTTATGGCCTGTAATGTAATTATTTCTCAGTTTCCCATGCTAATGAAAATGAGCTTATGTGTACAATGGAAGGAAAGCATGGGCATCTGCCTCTTCCCATCCTTAAAACTAGGGATGCCTTCTGAAGCTAAGTTATTTAGAGATTTCATAGCAAGAGATTAGAAAGGAATACATGCTTTAAAACATACAGAGGATATATACAGGATATATTTTAAAGAAGGGAGTTTACTAATGAAAAATTTAGAATTGGGTGTCAGCATGCTGCTAGCTGATTTTAAAATCCTAATCATACTCTGTTGGTGCTCATACATCAGTGGAAAGTGTTAATCTCCTATGCTTGTGTCCCCACTACACACATGCACATGCACACACACATACACATGAAGGCACGCACACACACACACACATACATGTATACATGTAGGCAGGTATTCACACAAATACCATAAACTTCTAGGAGAGTGAAAGAAGAAGACATGGGAAATGCTTTAAAATACCAAAATACCATAGTTGTGCTTTGATCATCTGTATAATGAAAGAAAGATAAATGTGTTCAATGTAATTATCTTTAGGTTCAATAGATGGTTAAACAAATTGAGCTTGAAAAGATAAGCTTGGAATGCTCACATTTAAGCTGATGAGCCCCGTCGATTGGCTGGTTGTATCCAAAGCAACAATAGAATGTAGAATGTAAAGAGTACATGAATGGGAAGACTATGAATGCAAATTCAGGCCCTGGGATTAGTTTATCCCACAAAGATTATTAACATATTAGACCTCTCAACACCCTAGTAACCCATGTGTAACAATAAGTGAAGTGGAATGAGTGATACCTGCAGCACCTTCTGTCTTTATCTGATTGGGAGTTAGAGATCCATAGACTACTATGGAATAATAAATAAGTGGGCCACAAGATGGCGTCTGTAGCTAATGAGTCTTTTTACGTTAACCCTTGCAGTGGTTAAGCTGAACATGCAGCTTACATTGTAATTGTAGAAAAGTAGCATGTACCTCCTGGGATTCTACAGTTAGGGATACTTCTAAAATTAACACTTGGCAGATAATTCCCAGAATCTGGATTCAGACTACAGAAGTGAAGTTCCCTTCCCCTCTCCGTTTCTTGTCTTCCTTTTTATCTTTATCTTTTTCTTTTTCTTTTTCTGTCAGTACTGGGGACTGCCAGAGCCTTTCATATGCTACGCAAATGTTCTATCACTGAGCAACATATTCAGAATATTCACATATTTTATTTTGGAACAGAGACTCACTGGCTTGCCTAGCCTGCCCTTGAACTCACTCTGTAGTCCATACTTGCTTTGAAGTTGCAATCCCCCTGCCTCAGATTCCCAACTAGCTGATATTACAGTCTTGTATCACCAGGCCTGACTAGTATGTCTCCTAAACTATTCATTTTACTTGAGCCTAAAACTACAATATGGAAAACAGACTTCAGAGCTGTTAAATGAATTAATGAAAAACACCAGACTCCGTGTCTACCAGGTAGTAAGTACTCAGCGCATGTAGGCTAACAGTAGTAGCAGCAGATACGGAGAAGATTGAAAAGATTCCTCATGTGCCTGTGGATCTTACTTTTGGAAACTGTACGATGGTAATTATCTTGCAAATACCAAATACTTGAGGGAATGTTTAAATTTTTATGATCACCATATTTCATAATGGCTCTAGGCAAGCAGAACTAGACGAAATTGTAAATCATATGTAATTTCATTTGCCAACTTCTTGTCAGCCACAGTCAGCCTCTGAAACCTTCCATTTTAGTGGAAACCCATTTATTTTATATGTTGATGAATAAGCCAAGGGAAGCAGAGAGTCGCAGTAGACCGCCTCACATTCCACAAAGGTGACACAGTACAATACCAGCTCCTAAATGTGGACACTTCCATGGAAAGCTGTTGTGTCTACGGGAACATTGCCATCACACTGACTCTTTAGAAACCCTGATCACATCTGTTTGTGGGACTATTATGCACTTGGGAACTAAGGAGACATTTGCCTGTTCTAGTAGCAAAATGTCATCACCATCTCTGCTGAAGCACCAGGAGGATTACTTTCAAAACTCAAAGTTACTTTTGGAATTGAAGCTTAGTTTTCCTAGCATCTCATCTTCGTATATTTGAGAAGGTTTGAAGTGAATATGTAGAAACGGGGTATATTTTCTGTGGTATGTGTCCACAGGTCTGGCTCCTTTGCCCAGCTTCAGGCTTTCAGACATCTCTGCTCTTAGAGAGCTGTTTGCCCTTTGGCTACAGGATAGAGCCACCTGGAGAGAATGCTTGCTGGATTTTCAGTTAGAGAAGATTTGTGGTGAACCTCCTTTTCAGTTCTGCCCCATCCTGGCTAACACACATCCACCACCTTACTTAGCCTTCCATGGGGTGAATCATTCATTGTGCTCTTGTGGGAAGAAACAGTACATATTCTATGAATTAGGGTTTTTTTTGGTTTTGGTTTTGGTTTTGTTGTTTTGTTTTGTTTTTTAGGTTTGGTTCAGTGTTGTTTTGTTTGGTTTGTTTTGGTTTTTCGAGACAGGGTTTCTCTGTGTGTAGCTCTAGCTGTACTAGAATTCACTATGTAGACGAGGCTGGCCTGAACTCACAGAGATCCACTTGCATCTTCCTCCTTCCAGAGTGCTGGAATTAAAGGTGTGCCCCCTCTCCCCTCCTCCCTGCTTGTTTTGTTTTTTAAATGTTTATTGTGTGTGTGTGAAGGTGTGCACATATCGTGGCATGCCTGGGGAGTTACAGGACAACTTCATGGAGCCGGTTCTCTCCTTCCGCCTTAGGCGCTGGGGATCCAACTCGGGTCACCTGGCTAGCATGGCAAACACCTAATTCTCTGAGCCATGTAGCCCCCAAATTCATTCTCTTAACTAAAATAGGATTATCTGATTCCATCAGAAGATGATTACATAAAATAAAATGTGGAAAATGGTGACGCAGTATTCAAATGAAAGTAGAGCCCTGTGGTTGGAGTCCCATGGTTGCCTAAGAAACTAAACTTGATTAGGCTGTCTGATACTACAAAGACTAGGTCAGTGAGGATGCCTGTGATTAATACCATTTTTAATTTATTTTTACCCTCACTCTGATTTATAGAAACACTAGCTTCATTGATAGTAATGATTAAAAAAAAGAAAAAAAGAAACAGTAAATGCTTAATTACAATTCAAGGCCAAATAGATAGAAATACCTTATTTAAAAAAGCTAAATTAAAAGCAAGTGTATCTAGATTTTGAGATTTTGGTAACTTTATCCTTAATGGTTTTCAGCTGTCCCAATGCTGAGCACAGCAGATGTGCACTGTCCTAAGTTGATAACTGTGTTGTGTGGACTGTCCATTGCTCAAGGTCTTGCTAAGGTTCTCTGGTTTCAGGCAAAGCAAGGAAGAGTAACTAGAAATGAACAGTGTTAGACGTCAGCTTTTCAAGCTTTTATTACATTTATTTATTTGTCTACTGTTTGACTGTGTACATGTGTGTGGGCACACATGCTGTAGCCGGCACGTGGAGGTCAGTGGATAGACAGCTTGCATTAGTTGGTTATTTCCTTCTACCAGGTAGATCTAAGGCAGCAGTTCTCAACTTGCGGGTCCTGACCCCTTTGGCAACCCTCTGTCTCCAAAAATATTTACATTATGGCTCATAGCAGTAGCAAAATTACAGTTATGAAGTAGCAGCGAAAAGAACTTTATGGTCAGGGGTCATGAAGAACTGTATTAAAGGGTCATGGCATTAGGAAGACTGAGAACCACTGTTCTTGGGAATAGACTCGGTTTGACAGGCCAGCAGCAAGCCTCTTTACCAGCTGAGCCATCTTGCCCCCTTTTTATTGCTTTTAAAAAGAGATATAGATTGGCATGATATATGTGCCAGTCATCAGATAACTCAAGTGAACATTACCCCCACATGAACGGGAAGGAGCAGTTTACTAAAAGCATTTATTCATAGGAAAACAGCTGACACAGAGATTCTAAAAAAGGGCCAGCAAGATGACTCAGCACAGAAAAGCACTTGCCACCAAGCCAGGAACCAAAGAGAAAACCAGTTCCCACAAGTTTTCCTGTGCCCTCTCTTATTTATTAGGCGGCGCTGTTTACCATGCAAGAAAAGCCAGGAGATACAACAAAACACACTCTAAGAGTTTATTAGGAAAGGGAGCAGAAGGGGGTGCTTAGGCCTATGGGAATGATCAGAATGATCATGCAGGAAGAGAGGGGAGGGGTACGTGGCACCCACGTTTTTGGATTCCCCTGCACCTGCGCATATGGGTTTTCATAGCTGTGCCACATATGTGCATAGATTACATGATCACGCTGGGGCAAATTACGTGATCACCCAGAGCACAGATTATGTAGGATGTAAGGCCCCGGGATGACCAGGCAGCTTGCCAGCTCATGTGAGGTCATGGGGGAGTGGCAAGGAATTCTATCACCTTCCAAACACATGCTGTCTCATGTGCACCACACACTGACACACACAATTAAATAGTTCAATTAATAAGTGTAATAAAAAACAATTTAGAAGAATTTTAAAAGCCCCTGAAGAGACTGAGTGGCATCTTGAGTTACATAGTTCAAAATCAAATCCTTAACTTTACAGATCCCAAATGTTCCTTGAACATAAACCTGAGACCAGAAATGAGGCCAGAGGACAGAAGGACAAAACTTCGCGTTTAGAAACTACACAGCAACAGGAAACTAGTTTACAAGGAAAAGGGTAGAACAGCTTTTATGTTGACCAGCATGTTGGCTTTGGTTTTTCAATGTGCTCCCTCTGTGTAGCCCTCTGTTTTCATTGAGCACTAGCCGAGTGCCCAATGTATCTAGACTCCATCATCTTCAAAGGGCATGTCTACTACTGGAAGTAGAGCATGGTCATGAGATAAATAGAGAATCAGCTTCCATATACACAGATTTCATACATATCCTTTTCCTAAAATCTGGTCACCCTGATACCTCCTGTATTTTCTTGTACACTTCTCCTCCCCAAATAGTCCTTCTTCCACTGTGTAAAAGAGAGACGTCATGTTTGCCAATGACATATTAAATGTACCCCTGTGGTGATATAGGAGATCTGTTATTCTTTACATATTGATAAATAAACATTAGCTATGGTACCCAGGTTATTTACAATGCTTTAAATGTACCTAGGTTATATGAGCCTCAGTTTCCTCACTTGTAAATTAGAGTCGATGATAGTAATTGTGCACAAAAAAGCCCTATGATTTATAAAAGAACCATTTTAATGCCTTCTGTGTACTCGTAACAATGTATCTAGTTGATTATATGTTATCCTATAGAAGTTGTTCTGTGATTTCCAGTAAACAAAATGCATAACATCTTTTCTCTGCTCCCAGTTGGAGGATGGCGAGGAAATTACTCAATAGCTAATGTCTCTTTACCATGTTTCAATAGCCTTAGTACTTTATAAATGAATGTTGGTTCACCATACTAACTGGCATAGAGGGTGGCTAGCATGTCACAACCTTTATTAAACTAGCTTAGTTGAAGTACAATATGACAGTGAAAAAAGAGAGAATTTGGTTGAGGACCGGTAGCTGGAGTTTTCTCCAGTCCCGCTCAGACCCAAATAAACACACAGAGACTTATATTACTTATAAACTGTGTGGCCGTGGCAGGCTTCTTGCTATCTAGTTCTTATATCTTAAATTAATCCATTTCTATTCATCTCTACATTGTCACGTGGCTTGTGGCTTACGGGTACTTTACTCTTGCTTCTCATGGCGGAGGCTGGCAGCATCTCCTGACTCAGCCTTCCACTTCCTACAGTTGTCCTCTCTCCTTATCCTGCCTACACTATACTTCCTGCCTGGCTGTTGGCCAGTCAGCATTTTGTTTATCAGTCAATCAGAGCAACACCTTCACAGCGTACAGAAAGATCGATATCCACAGCAAGGACCAGTGCCATTCTTGGTACCATTCAGAGTCTTTATTTGATGTGAATTCTAAACAAAAAAAGCTGCTTGGAATTTCATTGTGACTTTTACCTGGGGGATGGTCAGTTTATTTAAGTGGTAGTTTGGGCTGAGTTGTCAAAAAAGATATGCTATTTATCTGAAAGCAGTAAATGCTTTGGATGGCCCTGCAGGGTTAATAGCTGCTGGTTATGGGTGACCTCCCAGAGGAGGGGCAAGAGTGCAACCAAAAGGTTTGCAGGAAAGGTGCCTCTCCCAGCCTGTGTGCCAGGTTGTGGCTCAGACTTCTCATTGTGTTCTTCTGTCATTTTTTACTTACATTTGGTGAAACAGACCTGAAACTTGAGTGTACGTCAAGAAGAAAGAATATATTCTTAAATAACCAATATTTGTTGTATATCTGCATAAGAGATAAACTATAGGGTTTTGTTTTTACAGATTTTCCTTCTCAATATATAGAATTCTCATCTATTCTCAGTTTGCTGGAAATTGTTGTCTTAATTGGGAATGGATGAATTTGAAATTTGACAAATGCTCTTCAGAATCTGTTGAGATGATTCTGTGTTTAATGTGGACAGTGATGTTGAACCTTCATTTCATGAATAAAATCCATTTGTATATTACATATAAATCTTTGATGAGATTTCTGACTTCTTTTTTCTATTTTTTTTTTTTTTAGAATTTTTGTGTCTGTTTTTCTGATTAAAATCAGTCTAGTTTTCTTCTACAGTGTCTTTGATTTGAGTGACCTAGAAAGCTCTCCTGTGTCTTCTATTCTATTTGTATTTGTACAGAACTGGTATGATGTCTTTAAACTTTTCATGGAATTCACCACTGAATTATTTTCAGGGTGAAAATTAACTTTCAGTTTGAATTCCTTTGGGTTATCTTTTTTTCTCTTGCAGTTGCTTTGGTGATTTTTTGCCTTTTGAGTAATTGGCCATTGTTCCATTTCATCTGGATTTCAAGGGCCAAGGCACAAAGCTTGTACTGTTGCCTTCTTGAAGTCAGAGGCATCTGAGCTGATGTCTCTCCCTCCTGATAACTCTTCTCATATTTCCTTTGTCCTTGTCCCAGTGTGGGGGATTGAACCTAGGACCTTGTGTATGCTAGGCAATTGTTGTACCACTAAGTTCTATAACTCTGTACCATCTTCCTTTTTCGTGATTAGTAAGGCACTTTAATAGCATTACTAATCTTCTCAAAGATTCGACATTTAGTGCCATTGTTTCTCCTCTGTTTTTTCCCATTGTCTTTTATGGATTCCTGCTCTGATTTACCCACACAAACATGCACATGAACATACATGCACACACTGCTGCTTACTTTGGCTTTAATATGTTTGCTGTCAGCTACTTTGCTCTTGCTTTTTTGGTTTTTAAAGTAGAAATTAAATGCATTGATTGGAGACCTTTTCTTCTCTAATGGAGGCAATTAGAATTTCTCTGTTTGCTCCCTTAGTGGTATTTAGTGGTATGTAGAAGTTTTTGATATATTGTGATTTCTTTTTCATTCAGTTAAAACACTTCATTATTTCACTTTTGGTTTCCTCTGTGGTCCAGCAGTATTTAAAATTCTCCTATTTAGATTGCAAATACTTGGGGGGCTTTCATGGTTGCTTCTCTTACTCATTTCTAATTAAATTCCACAGTATTCAGAGGTCATAATTCATGTGGCTTGAATCTTGTATGTATAAATATTATTTGAGATAGGGCCTAATTCAGTAGCCTAGACTGGCCTGAAACTCACTATGCAGCCTGGACAAACAAATCGCAGTTCTCAAGCCTCAGTCTCCTGTGTGTTGGAATTACAGGCATGTGCCACCACACTAGCCTATTGAGATTTCTCATGTTCCAGAATGTAGTGCATGAAAGATGTGTTTTCTGGTTTTGTTCTTTAGATATGCATTAGGCTAAGTTAATTGATCATGTGCTTCAAGTTTTTGTCAATGTTTTTCTCTCTACACGTTACACATAAGATGACCTCAAAACAAATCATAAATATGTTTGCCCTTCTTGTATTGCTCTGTTTTTGTTTAATGTATCTTGAATTTCCAGATTTACTGCTGTAATAGATCATCCTTATCTTGATAAGGATCTTTTTTTCTGAAGTCTTTAATACTAATGTAGTATTATTATTTTTCTTTTGACGTGTGTTTTGTGCACACACACATGTCATTTTTCATTTTGCCATTATTTTTTAAATACTTAAAAGAAATTTATATAAAGTACAGGTGAGTCTTAGTTTTCTGTTCACAATTTATCCCCTTCATTGAGATGTGTACTCTATAGACATTTAAATTGACTATTGACAGGATTAAGTTTGAGTGTGTTGCCTTTCTGTTATTTTTTATTCATCTCATTATTTCCCTTTTCTTTCTGGCTCTGGGGGATTAATAGACACTTTTATATGATTTATTTTCCCCCTGTTGTTGGTGTGCTATATGTATTTATTTGTTCCATAATTTTAATGGTGTTTTAACCATTAAATATTGAGTCTCACCACCCAGTCCCAGCACATAATAAATTAACAGATAGCTTTTTCAGAACTCTCTCATACTAGGCAGTGTGCATGAAGTGTATGCAGTGTTGCAAACATACATGCCTCATACCTAATGTCATGAAAGCCTAAGGCACCTAAACTTTTTTGCGTCATCACCGGGTCTAGATGTCAGTGTGCGCCTTTTCAGGTCCGAGTGAGTAAATCTGAGCTCCCTTTTCTCTTCTGTCAGTGGGGATAGCAATGGATTGTTTTAGCAAGCTCTTCTTTCAGCCTTTGATGTGTTTTCCTCTTATTTGGTAATAGTAGCTCTCATTAAGAATTAGAATACCAGGCTGGGAAGATGGTTCAATTGGTAAAGAGCTTGCTGCACAAGCATGCACACCCAAGACAGCCCACCTAAAAAGCCTGGAGCAGAGACACACATCTGTCATCCCAGTGCTAGACAGGTGGAGAATGAAGAATCTATGGTGTCTGCTGGCCACATAGTCAAACCAAGTTAGTGAAGGCCATGTTCAATGAGAGATCTTGTCTCAAAAAGCAATATAGAGAGCAATTAAAGAAGACAGCCAATGGCCTCTGTGGAAGCACAATGAAAATGTCTACATCTGTGTAAAATGTACACACCACACACACACACACACACAGGAGGGGGAGATTAAAATATCTAAGAAATGACAGCTACTCTCAAGCTGACAGGGGAAGTAGGGCAGATTGCTGTAGGAATGTGTGTACTGGGATGCATTATTAATCATTTCAATACTGGACAACAACTACAGCTGATCCCTCTCATGGCGTTTCTGTTACACAGTGCCTTGCTACGTGGGAATCATTCCTCTCATCACAGACTGACCTCCCTTTGGAAGAAGACTCTGAAGATAAAATTTAATCCTATCAAAGACTCCTGTTTGATCTTTGAGAGACAGCGTCTATCAACCAAAGTTGTTTTTTTCTGGATTGGCTGTGCCCTTTATAGAGTGGATGACAATTGATTTTGCACTGTCTGGAAAACCAACAACTTAAAAACTCAGGTATTCCAGGTCATCAACGTGAATTTGTGATATAAACATATCTATCTAGATATATAGGTCTATTATATGATGTATATGCTATAGATCTATAGATCTGTTATATGGATAGATATTTATCTATGTCTATATGAATAGAAAGATTAGTGTAATTTTAATTTTGTTCTTAAATTTATGTGCTATTAATTACATATAGAGTTTTTTTCTTACATATTTGACTGTGGAACATTACATTTTTCAATATGTTGTAAAGACTTGGTTTTAATAAAATCTTTAATAAAAAATTGGTATCTATGATGTGTTCTTTTTCTGTCAGAGGTCACACCTTTGAAACAGTTTGTAACATGAATTCAATATCCATTATCAACATTATGCATACACTTTAATGCCACCATAATCTACATTGATATTAAGAATTTGAAAGAAATGTACAAAATGATTGAATATTAATAACAATTGCTTAAAATTTTGTTAAAAATTAAGTACTTGTTTTCAACAATGTAAGATTTTTACGAAGTAGGCTTAAATTATTGTCTTATTATTTAGAAATCTTCATAGAATCTCATTCACACTAACAAATGGATTCTTTTTTTGATAATTTTCTGCATATCTTTACAACTCACAGGCAGCTTTTATTTTTTTTAAGCTTATAGCATCTTGAGCCTACCTATTACGAGGCCGTGCTGTGGGTACTTCTGGTCCACAGTGATGAAGAACGTTTAGTGCACTTTGTAGTAGCACATGGCCTCTTTCAGAAATGGCTTGCCAAAGCATAGGTTTCCTTCACTTTCCTCAAAGCAATTAGCTTTTTATAAAACAAACAAAACAAAACAAATTAAAAAAAAAAGAAAAAAACCAGACCATGGTTTGAGTGGAGTACATACCAATAACTATTACATGGAATCAATGAAAGTCACACTATATTCTGAAAACAGCTGTTACTATAAAACATTTCTAACTTATACAGTTGCTTGGATGCAGGAAGTCCAGTTCTTTCTAAAGAGTCCACTCCCTCTTTTCATTTCAGTTTCCTGGAGAAAAACTATAAACATGTTACCTTAACCAAATAATCAATCAGAACAGAAGACTTGAGAGAGTCTCACTCTGCCGTCCTGGCTGCCTGGGACTTGCTATGTAGGTTAGCCTGTCTAAATTCATAGAGATACACCTGCCTCTTCCTTCCAAGTACCGGGTCACTCCATAGGTAGAATGTTCGTCTTCCATTCACTCACCAAGCCCTGGTGTAATCACTAGCCCCACATAAACTGGTGACGTGGCACAAGCCTGTTATCCTAGTACTTAAGGTGGAGGCAGGGGAATCAAGACTTTCTTTGAAGGTAACCTTCGGCTCCATAGCAAGTTTGAAACTAGCCTTTGTTACATGAGACTCTATTTTAAAAAAATCTCTCTCTCTCTCTCTCTCTCTCTCTCTCTCTCTCTCTCTCTCTCTCTCTCTCTCTCTCTCTCTCTCTCTCTCTCACACACACACACACACACACACACACACACACACACACACACACACACACAAACTTACTTATCTATGGAGAAGACAAGGCCAGGGCAGGGAGGGTAGCTGTGAGGTTTAACATCTAACTGTTCAGTCTGTTCTGTTCACAGATGCAGGATCCCATGATCATTACTTATATTTCTCCTTTTTTTTCTATTTATTTACTTTGTTTTTTTAAGACAAGGTCTCACTTTGCAGCTCAGGGTGGTCTGGAACACAGAATTGACTTAATAGGAAACATTATTTGGTGTATTTTTCCAAAAGCAGATAAACACAAAGATATATCCCAATATATCCCCACACAAATGAATTTTATACAGAAAAATCAGGACTTAATATCCATCCCGGAGAATGAACACATGTACACACAAATAGGCCTTCTTGTACCAACCAAGACTACCTTGAAAGTAAGCTTATGTCACTCTGGAGCCTGGAATGTGTTTAGGATGTCACATATTCAATGAATGACTCAATTCAAAAATCCCTTTTTCCAAAATCCACTATTGCTTGTTTTGAATATTGTTTAGCTTTTCATATGTTATAGGTTAATCTATGCTTTAATCAAAACCCGTTGATTGATTTTTTTTAACTGCCATCTGGGTTAGTTTTCTCATATCTTTCTCTAATTTTGTGTTTTTCTTTGTTTGGTTGGTTTGGCTTTTGGGGTTTCTCTGTGTAACTCTGGCTGTCCAGAACTCACTCTGTAGACCAGGTTGGCCTTGAACTCAGAGACCCCCTTGCCTCTGCCTCCCGAGTGTGAGTGCTGAGAATAAAGGTGTGCACCACCACTGCCTGGCTTTTGCTTTCAGTTCTTATTACATTTGAGAAAAGGACAAATCAAACTAAAAAAAAGGGGGGGGGCGGAGAGAATTAATCCATTCATGTACCCATGAGGAACAGGACAAAACTGGTTCTGAGCTCCCCTGTTTACCTCTGTCTTTATCCTCAGGTCTCTGAGGATAAAACAATTGGCTGGTACCATTGAGTCTCCTTTCCATGAGGCTAAATCTGGGATTCTCAGCTGGGGGCCATTTTGATCCTCAGAGGAAATCCAGCAGAGCACAGATGTACTTTTGGCGGCCACACTGTGGGGAGGAGAGTGCTCTTGGCACCAAACAGGCTGAGGCCAGAGATGCTGTTAAATGCCCTGGAATACCCAGGATAGCCTTTGATAATGAGGAGTCAGTGCACAGAAAATGTGAGTAGAGCTGAGGGTCAGAATCTTGGCTGATAGTGGAGCAATGGCTCATTGCTCACTGTTTTCTGCTTTGCACAGAGAAAGAAAGAGAGTATCCCTTCCAATTTCAAGTCAGCTGAAAATCCCCAGGGAAAAACTGGTTTGGGGGAAATAGCCAAGACCCTTGTCACCTCCCCGTCCATGCCTGCCACAGGTCATTTCTTGTGAATAGAAAACAAGGCCAGTTCATCCTTATAACCAAATACAGCAGATAGGGGTGTTATACCCAAATAAAAATGGTCCAGGTTTGTCAGACCTCATGACAAATGCTCATCATCCAAAAGAAAGGGCATCGTTTCCCACAAGAAAGAATAATCTTGGTCCTGGAGCAAAAGGCTCAGCACTTACTCCTCTTACTGAGCGCTATAGTAGTTTTCCAGCACAATAACCTGTGAGTCCAGTCCAGGGGATCTGACACCGTCTTTTTGCCACTAAAGCCACTAGAAACACACCAGATGCACATGCATAGACTCAGGAAAATACTCAGACACAGGGAAAAAAAAAAAAACAGAAAAACAAAAGGGTAAAGTAATTCCATCACATGTCCATAATACAATTTTAAATGAACATGATCCATGTAGAATTGCATTACATTTACTTAATTAACACTGTTCTGATGCCTGAAGTTCTTCAGCAAACAAGGACTAATGTAAAAATGGCTCTTCAGAGAACATGGATGAGAGATTACAAGTGTAAATAAGCCATTAGTGCAGTACCTATAATTACACAGAAAGTCAGTCATAATTTCCTTGGCTAAGAAATAGCACAAGAGTGTGAAATTAGAGCTGTTAGTGTGCTCATCTATATTAAGAATAACCTTTACATTAGATTTGATTGAACATGAGTTTAGTATGCAAAATGCATTCCTATAGTAACTACTGAAATGAGATTCCATTGAGACACATCCCTGTGGAGAAGATAATGAATGATAAGGCTGTGATCTTCTCTTTAACAAATAGGTTGAGCTATGATTATGTTACCATGAAAGGAATGAAGAGGCATGGCTACATTCACCATTCCCTAAAGATCAAGTTCAAGCTACGATTTACAGAAGGTTCAAAGTCATGAAATTTTCTGTGGTTAGAGATTTCTTTTTCTGGTTGTCTTAAGCCAGGTTAGTGCCTACGAGTTTAATGGCATTTGAACACCTTCAAGTTAGTGTCCACACTACTGTAACATGAATCCTTTAATGCATCAATCAATTGCTAAATCCCATAGTCATGTGATGTTTTGACCCCTTTTACAATGTGCCTCTTCATTCAGGTGATATGAGACAGAGAGGGGCAAGGTTTAGACATTAGAAGCAGTCAGTTTTAACACATCTGAAGTGAAACCTTCACAAATACAACATTACAGAGAAATACATTCCTGGATAAAGTAGTAGTATTGTAATAATTTATATCCTTCTATGTGACTATTTGCAAAGGACTTAATGTAGCATTTTCTTTTGCTTTACTTTTAAGTAGTTTTCACCTTATTTCTTTTCCTTCTGAGGATAAAGGGGGCAACCAAAAATTTCTGACAACTGGAGAGTCCCAAGAGCCATGCTGGTATGGCCTCCAAAATACCTGTCCAAAATATCTTCCCTCAGCTGGGCTTGAGGGCTGAGCTCAGGAAGAGCTATTTGAATTTTGTCTTTTCACTGATCTGCTTAGTTGGGTCATCCTAAGCTCCTGGTATTTAAAAGCCAGGACCTCATATTATTTCTACCAATGTTTAAGAGATTTTAAAATCTCCAAGGGTAAGTGACCCCTGCCTCCCTCTCTCATCTCACTCCCTGCACATCCTCCAGCATCACCACAGTGTAGAGGCCTCTCCCTATCACACTCCTTCCAAGGCTTTCTGACGTTGACTAGTGGTTATCTAACACCAATGTTCTGACTCATTTCACCCAGGCAGAGTTTTCCATGTTCCAACACACAGTGAGAAAAATTAAGGATCATGTACCATGGTATTCATATAACCAAGCCTAACTGTATTGAAATTTTTCCCTTTAAACTCCTTAGATACACCGATTCTAGAATCCAATGAGAACTGGTGTGGTATCTTTACCTGGAAAAACCAAAAGTAAGTGTTTATAGGACCACTTTGAGAAGACCATAGGGTGCTCAGTATTTGGTCAGTTTCTATGATTGTTTCTATGAGGGCCTGTACCAGTGAGTTTAACACTGATGCTGAATATGACAGCCGTAAAACAGATTGCCCTCCCTTATTTATGTGGGCATCATCAAATCTGCCAGAGACCAAATAAGCTACAACACTTAAATAAGTGCAGAATCCTCCCATCTACCTGTCAGCAAATGGATGCATTGGCTTCTTCTTTTTCTTTTTTCTGCCTGTCTTTGCACTTGGACTATTAGCTCTTGAAGGATCTCTAGACTGCCAGCCATGACCCCATCTATATTGTGTACTTCCCTAATTCCATATAAGTTCCCTTCTTTTCCCACATCTTCCCATGTTTTCCCTTTATTTTTCTTGCCTTTATTTTATTTTATTTTATTTTATTTTATTTTTGCATTTAGACAAGCAAGGTTTCATTATGTTCAAGGCTAGCCTGGAACTCTGCCTGCCTCCCAATCTCCTGAGTTCAGCAACTATGGGTGCATGCCTCTATGACTGACAATGACATTTATTTCAAAAAGTTCAGAATCTACACTCTACCCTCCTTAATTGAGTCTATTCTACTTTCAAGTATTGTTTTTATTTTGGGCCCATGTGAACTTAAACTTGTAAAATCAGGGGTTTTCTTCACCTGTCTGGTTCACAGCCTCATTCTGAAGGTTCTGGGTGCCCCTAATGTCTGTAAGAAGAATCAGGAGAAACTGAAGAGGACAAGGTGGAAGGAACTATTTTGGGCAGTGTTTCAACCTTCTGTTCTGAGAGCAATGGACTACTTTCAGATAAGAGGTATATCCTCTTCAGATATCCGGAGCCTATCAGAAGTGTGAATGAAGTGGTAGTTGTAGGGACAGTACTCAATTTCTGTAGTCATGTCTGTCCATGCATCCCTTTTGCATGTCATTCAGGCTGCTGGCGGCTTCCTTACATGTTATCATTCCAGACTTCTGTCACTATTGAAACATAGGTGGTCATTATGATATGTCATTTCTGAGAACAAAAGAACTCAAAAAGATTACTTTTGTCCAAGTTGACCAAATTGGCAGAGAATGGATCAGAAAAAGCAGATCTTCTTGCAGATTTCACCTTCCTCTCAAATGTTGACACGTATCAAAGTTACCTGGGTGTCTTATTGGTGTTCAGATTCTGATTTAGTTCTGAGTGAAATATTTGTAACAACCTTCCAGGGGATACTGATGCTTCCTGTCCAAAGACAAATGTTAAATAGTGATACGACATAATGGGTGGGAAAGAATGCCCTAAGAGTATACACTAACAGATGCATATGAAATCTGTATTTAAATGTGGTTTAGAGTCATATTTTGGCTAATGGTCTGGTATTTCATTCATAGCTCTGTGACCATATGAATGTCATGAATTTCCTGCTTTTTGTTATGTTGTTGTTTTCTTTTGAGGTAGGGTTTTACATAGCCCAGGATGGCCTTAAACTCACCATGTAGCCCAGGATTACCTTGAATCCCTGATCCTCCTGCCTCTACCTTTCAGGTTCTGAGGTTATGGACATTAGCCTCTATGTCCATTTTATGGAATACTGGGGATTTAACCCAGAGCTTCATGTATACTGGACAAGCACTCTACCAACCGAGCTACATTCACATTGATTTCCTATTATCCATGTTGTAAAAAGACTACTAATAATTGGACATGGTATTTGTATAAAACATGTAGAAGCCTATACATAGTAACAACACAGTTTAAACATTTAAAAAATAGTATAATATGAAGATATAGTTCATTCTTAGGAAAACCCACCTAATATGACACAAGCATCTTCTAAAATGGAGAAATCAAATAGACTGCTTCATATTCCAAAATGGAAATGTATCACTGCTGGGTAATGATACAGTCATAGCTACATAACTCATCTGTGAAGGTGGCTCAGTGAATGAGAGCACTTGTATGAGTTGACTTCGAATCCCCAATGCCCACTTTAAAAATGTGTTGGGCATGATTTTGTATTGTGTGGGTGGTGTGTGTGAGTGTGCGTGTACCATGGAGTGTATACAGAGGTTGAAGGACAACATTTGGGAGTCGGTTCTCTCCTTCCTTCCAACAAGCGCCCCAAGGATCACACTCAGGTGGGGAAGTTGTCATGGCAACTGCTTTCATCTACTGGGCCATCTTGGTTCAGAATTAACTATTTACTTTGACCTACAAAAAACTAGTATTAAGTTCTACATCAACTTCCCCTTGTTAACTACTAAATATTTTCATTCCCTCAGTGAATGGACTCTGAGATAAGGCAAATGAATGGTTATCTTTATCAAGGTACAGTATAGTAAAAAAAAAAAAAAAAAAAAAAAAAAAAACAGATTTTAAACCAGTCTACAATTCCAGCATTCTGGAAACTGAGAAAGAAGAATCATGTATTCTTGATGAGTCTGAGCTATGGAATGAGACTCTGTTTTGGTAAACAAACAAACAAATGGTTCCAAATGTGATATACTTTCATGTATCCGAATATATAGAGATGTGTGGTATATACATACATACATACATATCCACACAAAAAAGTATTTAATTCACTTATATGTACATATGTACATGAATGTGTAGCGTATATACATGTGTGGTATATAAATGTGCATAGTAATTAGTGGGAAACTATGAGTTAAGATTTAGTACAACAAATAATCCATCTGTATGCTTATCTCCTATTTTGTTAATTTCCCATTGCTGTGATAAAATTATATAACAAAAGTAGCTTAAGGGATAAAGAATTTATTTTAGCTCACAATTCCCATCATAGCGTAGAATTCATAGAGTCAGGTACTTGAAATAACAAATACTACATTCACAGTGAAGAGCAGAGAGGAATGAATTAATGCACACATGTGTGGTCAGCTCACTTCCTCTACTCTAATGTGGTTCAGGATCCCCTGCCTAGGGAACTGTGCTTCCTATAGTAGGTAGGCAGGTCTTCTTAGCTCAATTAATACAATTAATGTAAGATAATTCCCCACAGACATGTCCATAGGCCAACCTGATCTAGAGAATGAGACTCTTTCCAGGTGATTCTGTGTTGTGTCAAATTAACTAAAACTAATCATCCACACTCTTACTTTAGCATCGATCACAATTCCTCCAGGCTTCAAAACATAGATAAGTTATTTGTCATATGCTTATTAGTGTGCTGTGCTAAGATGAACAACTATTTATGTTTACAAACTTATGTGATTATTTAAGGCTATAATTAAATATGCTCAAAAGAAAATTTGGACTACCCACAGTTCTAATTTATATTCTCTTAATGTAAGTCATGGAGAGTAAAGTGATTGTACTTTTTAAACTTTAAAACATGACAGGGAAATCTTTCCAAAGATCAAGAGAGCAATGGTTTCTTGCTTTTAGGAGAATCATACCAAAACATGTCATTTATTAAACAATCAGAGCTTGTTCCATAAGACTTTTGATAATTGTGCACCAAGATTTTCTCCCCTTGCTTGAAGTATTGTGGTGACTGGTTTTAAGATTAAAGTGTCATTTGTCTTAAGGGATTTCCTTGAACAATCTGGAATTCCAAATCTTCAGAAGCACTTCACATTAAAATATCACCATTCATGCATCCAATCATTCAATTATTCATTAGTTCCACAAATATCCCTCCACTAATAGGTTCTAGAAATTGTCATCAGTGCTGCTGGAGACAGTAACGGTTAATGAAGCAGCCATGCACAGCCTCAGCAAAGCCAAAAATCTAATGAGAAACAGACATCTAGCAATATGTAATGAATGCAACCCAATTAATGTGTTAATTAGCCCCTACAGTTGCCTTTTTAAAGTATCAAGAATGGGCTGGCTTAAGCCAACAATCACATGGCAACTGGAGTGCAGCAGTGTAGAAGCGTGAGATCAAAGCTCATGGAAAGATAAGCCCTGCTAATGACTCTGCAGAGGGGTCCCATACCCTCTTCTCAATTCTAGAACTTCATTTGTGGTGCTCATCATTCTTTGGCTGATAGGTGCATCTCTCCAGCACGTGACCTTCTTTCTAGGTCTTCACACCATCCTTCCTCTCTAAGTCTCTTTTGTTTCTAAATTTCCCTGTAACAAGAGCACTGGTAATCCTGGATGAGAGCCTCCTTTTAAGGACCCCAGTCAACTTGATCACTTGCTGAAACAAATCCATGCCAAGGCATTAGAGGTTAGGACTTCAGCATATCTTTGTTTAGAGGGACATGATTTGCTCTGTAACAGTGCAATGTAACTACATCACCAGGTGTCTGTTTTGAGTTCAGCAGGGCCAATGAAAGCAATCTGGAGCATCTATTTAAAACTAAGTAGATGGGGAAGATTACTGAAGAACCACAGAGTAAGAACCAAGGGACCAGGAGAAAAAGGGAGGGCTGGAAAAGACTGAAACATTTCACGCAAAATTTCTGTAGTAGGGAAAATATTGATGTGCAGAAAAGAGAAAAACAAAATCAGAGCCAGGGTGATGAATTAGGAAGCAGTAGAATGAGATGAACTGTTAGGTCTTGCTAGACTTCATTTAGGAATTGTGAGTAATTAGCAAAACTCAGCTAAAGATAATATGTTTACAAAGGATTAATCAGTATGGATTTTATTACTGAAAAAAAAAAAAAGCATGGCATAGAGCATGGCTCTCAACCTGTGGGCCACAACCCATGTGGGAAGTCAAATGACCCTTTCACAGGAGTTGCCTAAGACTATCAGAAAACACAGATCTTTGCATTATGATTCATAACAGTAGCAAAATTACAGTTATGAACTAGCAACAAAAATAATTCTATATTTGTCATTCACCATAACATGAGGCACTGCGTTAAAGGGTCATAGCTTTAGGATGATTGGAAGTGTGTCACACTCCATGATGGACAGTCCAGAGATGCCATTCCCTAGTCCTGTGGGTCAGCTGCACATCTAAAGGCTGACTATTCCGGGACGTCTATATGCTTGTGCCCAGACTGCATAGGTAGCTCAGCTTGCCAGCGGAGGAACCTACTGATTCTTTCACCCATTTTTCAGTTCATTAAAATTGTCACTGGAGTCACTTAGCTTTGCTTTCATAAATGGTTTAAACAGACCACAGAGTGACAGACAGAAGAGAAAACACTAGTTCTTTCCTCCTTTCTCTTAATTTTCCTTTTTCTTGTCTTTCTCTTGCTGTGGAATGCACATATATATTTCTACCCTCTTGTAAAGCATCCTGTCTAAATGAAGCCAAATTCCAACATGACAAGAAAGGGTAAATCATGTTTAAAAGCAATAGGGTTTTTTTTTTTGAGGGCGAACTTTTTGTTTAATTATTATATCACAAAAACATAAAGAACTCAAGATGGCTTGATGGCATAATTTGCATCCTTTGGTGAACTGTAAAGTGCTAAAATAGAAAATGCAATGAAAGAACTGTAATTATCCACTTCCAAACTTTAAGGTTGAACTTAATAGCTGCATTTTCTTTTTTCCCAGAAGGTTTTCCTCGAATTTCTTTTCTAGCAGGTGAGATTCTCTGAAATTTCCTTCAGAAATATGTGATGACAATCACCACACACTCTACTTAGAAGTTAGGATTTTTCTCTTCCCAGGCAAAGAGGTTACAAATACTAAAAGATCTTTTGGTGACTAATTTAGTCTTAGAGAGTAAAAAATAATAATAATAAAATTCCCCTAAAACAAGTGAATACTCTAATCCACCCCATCTGAGAAACCCACAGTGTCAGTCATGACACAGAGTTTTAAATGCTGCAGAGAGCCGTGGAGAAAAGTGAATTCAGGGCCTGCATTTTCAAAGAACTTGTTTGCAGGGTCACAGCCAGGCTTTCCTGCTGGTGCCCGGTGGAGTGACACAACATTCTGTTCTCCCCATTTCTCAGAGATTGCTTTAAATGCTCTCTGTCACTCTCTTGGAAGTCCAAATGAGTTTTCTACAAAAGGCCTCATGTTTTCATTTTAGAACAGGCCCCACAGATTATCTACTGCATCTTGGTCTCAGGTCTTTGAAAGCAAAGTTTGGCTTAGAAATATTCATATCCTCCTTCTGCGCTTCATCTCCTCAGCTAAATGGGGTTTTGAATGATTCTTCTTTCTCCTTTTGACTTCTTGGCATACCATGTATGACCTGACACCTCTACTAACAGCACACAGGCATTGGATGTCAGAGTCCTTCATTACCTCTAGATGAACAGATAGACACTGTAGCCAGAGTTCTCTGATACATAGAGGAGATGCCATGTCCCTGTCCCTCAATACAGTTCCATGCAAAGCAGCATTATAGAAATAAAAATTAAAAAGAATTACTTAACAGAACACAGAAACATGACTGCAACACAGAAGTAATTATTCCTTCATATATTTAAATTAAATTTTGACTTGCCATTTTTAAACTACATACACAGGTAGAGGGCCACTCACTAATAAATTACAAATCTTCAGTACATAGGAAGAAGATCTGTACACAGCTGTACTTGTTATAGAGTAATTTATAGAAGGATACTGGTTCATTGATGTTTTTCTGATGTAAAACTTCCCTCCTAGGAATGGGAAATGGCTCAGTGTCCAAAACATGAGTTTAAGTCCCCTAAGCCCCCATAAAAATCCAGGCATAACCACAGAAATGTCTATAACTCCAGCTTTGCTGGGAGAGGGAACGGGATTGCTGAAGCCTGTTGGCCACCAGCCTACCTTCTGGTTCAATGAGACACTCATTTAGGGGAATGAGGCAGAGAGTGATACCCAAGTCCTTCTCTGGCTTAACCCCACCCCCAAATAGTGGAGCTATTTTGGTTCTCTCCTTTCCATCACCAGCCATTGATCTTCACACCTTGATTACTAAGGATGCTTCTCTTCCTCTTCAATTGTTCTCTTTGTTTTGAGTAAATTACATCTCTAGCCATTACTGCTAAAGCTTTGTCAAAGAAGCATTTGTCAAAAACTTCCAACTCATACCTTTCCTCAGAAGCAGCTCTGGCCAAAGATGAGAACTCTCAGCCCCCTCTTCCTAAAATGGTCCAGAATCACAATGCTTATCCTGGCCTCTCAGTTTGCATCTTGGTCAGCAGTAAACCTCACTCTGCACACAAGCCAGTTTGGGCTTCTGAATCACTGGCATTTCTTAGAATTTATCTCTTTAAGTAAAATTTTCTATTAAGTAAAATTTTCTAAGAAGAATTCTCAAAATATTATTATTCAAAAAACAATTTCCCCTTGGGACTGGCAAGATAGTCCAACAGTTATGAGCATGAAATGCTCTTGCAGAGGATTCAGTTTGGGTTCTAGCACGCACCTGGTATCACACAATTACCTGTACCATCATCTTTAGGGACTCCATTTCCCTCTTCTCCTCTACAAAGACACTCTACTGACATTCATATATCCACACACAGACACAAAGACACACATAATTGAAAATAAAAATCTTTTAAAACATCTAAAGCATTGCCCATGTTTTTCTTCTGTTTAAAAGCATGACAATATTTCACCTGCAGCTAGGCATCTCCTAGATATTAATGTTAGACAATCACTGAAGAAACTGATTGACAAAGTTAGTATTAATTATTGAACACCTAGAGTACAAGCATGATCAAAACTGCAGATTTTAATGTCTAGTTCTGTATACATGACACCTAGACACTCTCTTAACTAGTGTTTAAGAATGAAGTTGAGATGAGATGTGGAGGCAGTTTTCTTATAATGTCTCTTAGTCTCAATGTTTCAAAATATAATTTTGCTTTTCTATGAAAATATTGCATTAGTCTTCCATAACAAAACATAAAATGTCTGCATGTCAAAGTGACAGCAAGGTTGGAGTCTTCTAGACCTCCAGGATAACTGTCTTCTCATTGTGAACTTGCATGACTATTTCTAATCAGTTATAAAGCATCTTGTTTATTGGAATAATGTACAAAAGCTCAGATGCAGTGCCTTTCAGTGCCTGGCCAGGAGTCTCCAGGAGGCTATAACACATACTTGGAGTTACTGTCCATAGGAGGTGCCATTTCTCCCATGGGTCCATAGCTCAACTACCACACGAGTAGTGACCTCCTTCTTTTTGTCCCCGTGTCCTTATTCCTGACTAGCATAGAAGTTGTAGTTTCAAATAAGGAAGTGTTCGACTGGGCATGTTACAATGATTCCATTGAACCAGAGATAGGGACTGCTATGCAGACATTGTGGGTTCGTTCCATTTGTGAACCCATACACAGAGAAGGAGTTACTATGGAAATTACTAATTCCAGTACCCAAGAGAAACTGGGTTTGTTTTTGTTTTGTGTCGTTTTTGTTTGTCTCACATTGACTATAAAGAAGACTATGCCTGGAAAGCATGGGCTTCTTAGAGTATGTCTTACTCTCTCCATGCCCAGTGACCAAGCTCAACATAAAGCTCTAACAAACCAATGGAAGAAGGACTCCTAATGACCCAGGACCTCCAGGAATGACCATTTGTGTTACACTGCCAATGGCAGAACATTACCAGCTTCCTAATGTTTTGTGAAAGCATGAGGGATACAGAATACTGATGATCAGTTACATACATAAGGACTGTAATTGCTGTGACTATCTCTGTTAGGTTTCTACCAATACATCTCCATGTTTATGTATACATACACTACCATATTATAGATAGGGCTCTAAAGATGGCTCAACGGGTAAAGGTACATGTGGATTAATGTTTTTGTCAACATAACAAAGAATAATCTGGAAAGAAGGAACCTCAATTGAGAAATTCCATCACATTCAATCTGTGGGCACATATGTGGGGCATTTTTCTTGATTAATGATTGATGTGTGAGGTCCCAGACCATTGTGAGTGTTGCTGTCCCTGGGCTGGTGGTTCTGGGATGTATAAGAAAGCAGGCTGAGCATGCCATGGCCACAAGCCGGTAAACAGCATTCCTCCACAGTGTCTGCTTCAGTGCCTGCCTCCAGGTTTCTACCTTGAGTTCCTCCCCTGACTTCCCTTCATGATGGACTGTAAACTGTAGAATTAAATAAATATTTCCTCCCCAAGTTGTTTTTGGTTGTGGTGTTTCCCACAGCAATAAGAAGCAAGCGAGGACGCAGTACTTGCTGCTCAGCTCCACAATCTGAATTTAATACCCAGGACTCATATGGCAGAAGCAGACAACAGTCTCTTACTAAGTGCCTTCTAACCTCCATCCATGTTCTCAACATACATAAGTACCTAGATAAGTGTAATGTTTTATTCAGTTTTTCTTTCCTCTTACCATATCAGGTAACATAAGATGTACTGACTTTATATACTGATATTTATGTATTATTAACTGTATTCCTTGTATATAGGTGACAAGATATCAAGATGTTTACAGGAATGAACCTCATTCAGGATCTCTGGGATGACTCTGTGACACAGACTAGTTAAGAATGCTATCTTTGAGAAATAGATGCGTGAATAGTGAGTTGGTACTATAATGGACATACAGTAAATGAAAATGCTCTAGGCAAAATTCTCTCTTATGTTTTTAAGAACAGTGAAGTGGCCAGAATGGCTGAAAGAGAATGGAAGAGGGAAGGAGAGTTGGGGTTGAAGTTGACATCAGAGTCGTCACTAGCCATAGATCAGATAATGTGTCCCCTGCCTTCTTATAAAATTTATACTAAATGAATTTTGGGCTTAAAATGTGGAAGTAAAAGATGTTTTAAAAGTCCATTTATTCTTCTCAAAATGACCATGAAAATACATTCCATAAGCTTACAACTTTTGAAATTTACAATGTATGGTGAACTATCTTGGTATATTAGGCCAACTAAAAATGTAGTTATTGATTTATTTGTGTTTTGCATTAATGTCTATATTCCACAGTTTTATATTGATGTACCATTTTTCCAATATTAGACAAAAAAGTTTTGAGTATGTGTTCCTGTCAGCCACTCTCATTAATGGAAATGTTAATGATGGAAAAAGGAAAAAAATTGTTCTCAAGCATTCACTGATATATATTTTTCTCCTAAGCATAGGGCAAGAATTAAGAACACTGAAACAATACTCAGAAGAAAGCAGGTGCCGAGACTTAACACCTGAACATTCTAAATAAAAAGGCAACTATGTGAATTCACATTCCTGACTGGTATTTACATTACATTTGAGAAAGCTTACTCTAATAGGTATTTGTATGACTTGCATTTAGACAGTTATTACAATACTGAATCTAGAGCAAGGGATGTAGAGTTCCATGAGTAAAGAGTCTGTCATATAATGTATAGTGTCCTTCACTTATGATGATGTAAACACCTTTGTCCCTGTTGGGAATTATTGTATAATCATGACAATATTAACCATCATAGAGAGACAAAAGCCTTATTATAGTTAATGTATTCTGTTGAGCATTCAGAAATCTTCCATGGAAGTAGATAACAAAGAGTCTAATGTATAATCTTGTTGTGAGTGGGAGGTTATACATCGAGAGCTCTGACACCCAGTTGTTAGAAGATCAGGAAAACGCAAAGCTCACTGAAAGGCTAATTGTATTTTCTGTCACATGTGGCACAGCAGTAGAAGAGAGGCCCACTGTGTGGAGAGCACTCCTTCTGGAGGCTGAGAGCTATGCATTTTGCAGTATAGCCAAGCAAATGCTAAAGAAAAGAACTAACTTTTGTCCATCTTCCTCGCCTTCATACCGTCATGGAACAAACCATTCACCAAGACCTTTAAGAGTAAGTTAGAGGAAAATAAATTTATATACATATATACATATGCTGTCCTTGGTTCTAGTCCAAGAAACAAAGGCACTTCAAAAATTATTTTCATCTGTGGTGTGTGTGTGTGTGTGTGTGTGTGTGTGTGTGTGTGCACATGTGTGTGCACATGTGTGTGTGCGTATGTGCATATGTGTGTGTGTGTGTGTGTGTGTGTGTGTGTGTGTGTGTGTGTGTGTGTGTGTGATGAATGGGCAGGTGCCTGAAGAGGCCAAAAGATGAGTCCAATAGCCTGGAGCTGGAGTTACATGCAGTTGTAAGTCACTCATCACAGGACCTGGGATCCAATCTCTCATTCTCTGCAAGAGCAGCAAGGACTCTAAACTGTTGAACTGTCTCTGCAACACACAAGGACACACTTGACACTGAGGTGATAAGGTGACTCTCAGAGTTTCCTCTTTTAGCACTTCATTTCCTCCATTCAACTGCTACATTGAGTTTTCAGAAAACACAATCTCACCCAGCCTCAGACACCACTGGGTCATTGTCAGCACCACCACACTGACATGGGCAATCCAATGACACTATTCTCAAGCCCATAATCCTTTAGGAATCCTGTGACCCTAAATAAATCTAAAAGAAGCTTGGTAACAATATGGTATTGATTTGGGATGACACGTATAATGCTTCACACTTGATGGGTGACAACTTCTTCCATGGCCGCCTCAATAAATCTGTAAGCAACAAGAAACATCATTTCTACCCCAGAGGCTAGCCAGTGACAAATGCACATAAAGAAACAAAGGCTGTTGCAATCCGCCTTGATTTTTACAGTAACAATGTTGTTTATTTTGACAGATTCTGTGTCAAACAGTTTGCATGTGATCAATCCTTACTCTGTATTATGAGCCAAGACACTCATAATGTTTTCTAAGATAAAGTAAGTCTTATACATTAAAATGGCTTTTATGATTTCACCCATCTATGTGATTCTTCCCTAAGCCCATACCCAGAATTTCTACCTTAGGCTGCCTTCCATAGTCTAGGTATCCAAGAGTTATTATTTTATTTTAATCAACATAGATAACTTTGTATTTCCCTGAATTGTTAGACCCACCATGATGAGTAGGTGTGGAGTAGCAGAGACAACTCATCTCTGAAATCACTTCATTTTCTGAGATAATCACAAAAGTAGGATATGAATTATTTGACTACTGAAGTATTTCCTAACTTCACAATCATATAGATCCATGAACTATTGAGATTGTAGGTAACTTTCACTTATACCCAAGCCCACAACTTACTTCATGGTGTTTCCTTCCTAACACTTAGTCCAGCCTGTGTTACTTCTTTCTTAGAAATACAATGAGGAGAGACATTGGAATAGTAAATGTGTATCCTCAGTGCGCCTTTAAATCTAAGAGGTTGAAAAGAAAAACATTCTCAAAACAGTTTGGTCTCATACTTAAAAAGCTTTGTCAATGGACTTAAGTCTATTATAAACAAATTCTTGAAAAGTAAGTTAAATTAGGCACATTATCACTGCAAGGCTAACTGGCATTTCAAAGACAGTAAGTGCCAAGGTATGCTTTATAGATGCAGAATGGGAATACACTCTAGTTTAATTCCCACAGGCACCTACACCACAGGGTGTAGGAAAGGCTTGTTGCTCTTACATTTTCAGGCTACATTTTGAATGTGAAGTGCCTCCGAAAGGCTCATGTTCTTGCTTTCCACTATGATGTACTATAACCCCCCAAGCCAGGAGAATGGCAAAGCCTTTTCCCATCAGCCTCCCTTGCCCTGTCTTTGCCATTATTGTTATTGTTTTTAACTAATCATCAGATGTGTGTTCCTCTGAGGCTCAACTCTGTGGTTCATAGAAGAAAGTCATTCATTATCCTGGAAAGTGCATGGAAGCAGAAAGCAGAGAGAGACAACTGGCAGAAGGTGGGGAGGTTGGGATTTCATTACCTTCTTCAAGCACATGCCTTCATGGTCTATGACTTCCCATGTCTGGGAAGAGCAGAGAAGAAATGGACATCTCTGCAGGAAAACTCTTGACCAAAGCGGAGCAGAGCTGAGCTGTTACAACTTTCTAGGATAGGAGCAGGATTGCTACATCATGAGAAGAGAATTTCCCCAACCAGAACACAGCTGTAGGTATAGCCTGACTCCCTGACAGTCAGGATACCTTTCTCCTCAGAGCTCTAAGTATCCAGGATACCTTCCTTCAAAGCTATAGGTATAGCCTGGCTTCTAACAGTCAGGATGCCCTTCCTTCCCATCAGAGCTGTAACACTTGTAATTATTACACACACACAAAATGATTCGTTTACCTATGGTTTAAGTTATGACAAATATATTAGCAAACACTTTCAAACATAACCTAGAAGTTTTTACCATAGTCAGGCTTTTTGTTACAGTCTATTTATCATGGTCGTTATTCTACATTATATTTCATGTTAAAATTAAGCAATTTGACCTACACTTGCCTCTATATTTATGCAATAAAAATTGACTAAAATTACCTGTGCTATATAAGATAAAGTTCACCTTTGATTTATGTGCAAAGAAATTTACAAATATACTAGTAAATTAATAAAATTCATTAATAAAACTGTACTACTGATGTTTCCTACATCTATAGTAGGCTCCTACAACACAAATTGATCTATTAGAAATATGGACTATACATGGATATACTCAGTCAAGATGCAGAAGTTTTGTGGTGTTTTTGTTGTTGCTTTTTTGTTGTTTAACTTTTACTCATGTTTATCATTGAGATAAAAAAAAATAAATCAGTAGCTATTTATGCAAATAGTAGATACACTATTGGAGATGTTCATGACTTTTCATGTTATGGAAACTGAAGTGGTTTCTTGTAGTGATATATTGTGCACTCTGACAAAACTTATCTGGGGAATCAGAGGACAGAGCCATCTTCAGGGAACCATGACCAAACCTAACAGTGACTTTGGAATCATCACTACAGTTAAATGCTCAGCATATTGAAGAATCAACCAGCCCTTGAAATTCTCCTGTATTTGTTATTAAAAAGAAATCTGGTAAATGGAGAATGGTAACAGACCTTAGAGCAATTAACAAAGTAATTCAGCTGGTGGGCTTTCTACAATCTGGAATTCCTTTGCCTACTCTGTTACCAAAAGGATGGCCTATCATAGTTACTGATTTAAAAGACTGTTTCTTTTCAATACCCTTACAAGAAAAAGACAGAGAAGGACTTGCCTTCATGGTGCCTACTTACAATAATTCTCAACCGTTTCTATTTTGTTGGTTTTCAGAATTGAGGCCATGATTAAAAGGGATGGCTGGGGACATTCGTATTGTGCCACTAGAGGTGAAATTCTTGGACCGGCACAAGATGGACCAGAGAGAAAGCATTTGGCTGGTTAAGCATTTGGCTGGTTAAGCTTTTAGGTTTTGAGCAGCACAGTTCAGCTGAGACTCATTCTGGATGAGGACTCAGAGGCCTCCAGTCTGAGGAAACAAGACCCGCTGAGGATCCTGCGAGGTGAGGTAACTGTGGCTTGTTCTGGTTCTCTGACCTTCCAGCATTCACCCAAAAACTGGCTCAGCTTTTTTTTTATTAATAAGAACTTTGTATGATTCCTGCTACAGAGCCAGCCACTAGATTAGACATAGAGGCCAGACAGTGGTGGCACATACCCTAATCCTATCACTTGGGAGGCAGAGATCTGTCTGGATCTCTGTGAGTTCAAGGCCACAATAGAAACAGAGCCAGGCATGGTGGCATATACCTTTAATCCAAGCACTTAAGATCTCATGTCTTTACTTGGGAAGGACACACACCTTTAATCCCAGCAAGTAATATGGCAGGACATAGAAAGATATATAAGGCGTGAGGAAACAGGAACTCACACTCTTGAGGCTGAGGATTTCAGAGAGGTAAGAACAAGGCTGGCTTGTTCTGTTTCTCTGATCTTTCAGCTTTCACCCCAATATCTGGCTCTGTTTTTTTTTTTTTATTAATAAGACCATTTAGCAATTTGGATTACAGTTTCTCACATGTAATAAAAGCAGCCATCAAGTAGATGAGCTCCTTCCTGCATTCTATTGCCACCAAGAATCCCCATTATTAAGATTGAAGCTCATAGTCATAAAATGGAATGTGAATATCAAGAGAGTACATTGGCAGAGTTCCATGCCAAGTCAGCTAGAGCTGAAACAGTATGAATATGAAATTTGCATAAACTCCACAGGAATGAGGCAAGCCAACCTCCTATGAGGATCAAGTTAATAATTAGTACAGTGAACAAAAATAAAGACTTAGACAATGAGTTCAAGTTCAGTGCTAATCTAGGACTCACAGAAGGCCTGTCAAGATACTTGGTGACCAAGTCTTTGAAATGTCCACTACTAAAAATCTTGTGTTCCAATACTCATTATGGAACAAGAAAAATAATACAGATGTTGACAAAATATCTGTGGAGTGACAGTTCTAAATTTGAAAAAGAGCCAATATTTATAATCAGTGTTTGGTCTATTAAACCTACCTTCCTGAAAGAAGATAAAGACTCCAGGAAGTGTGATTCCAAACTTTAATGAAACATTTGTACATTTCTAATCAACCTTATCTAGTTGCTGTCTTCAAAGGAGTACTAACATAGATTTGTATTAGTTTTGCCTTTACTGTTTTAATAGAAAGTATCCCATGTTTAGTATCTGGGAAGTAATTAGAAGGTTGCTGTCTTTATGTATCATCTTTGGAGAATTTTCTAGCATTTTTGGAGGAATCCTGACCAGAGATGGCTCACCAATTGAAACTATTAATCAAAGCACAAGCATCATTTCATTATTGAGATGCAAAAACTCGAAACAGGTAAAATCTTATCACTTGCATTCTGTGTTTGCCCATCGCTTTGTGATTCCAGAGGCTAGTCTTTACATGATTAACCTCCTGAGGAGTACATTTTGTTTCTAAGAATTCAGGATTTTACTCACTCTACTCCAAGGGTGGCTTTTTGGTTTTTAGATGTGTTCATACAGCAATGCATCAGCAAAGTTGTATTGGTAGGGGACATGAATATTTCAAGATCATATTCGGATTGTCTTGGGGGGAAATTGTAATCTGGATCTCACAGCTGTTTCTAAGTGAACCAGTGGAGTTGTTTTCCTCTGGCTAAACCAGTAGGGGGTTCCCAAAGCCTGTCTCTACTCCAAGATACTCTCTGTACTTTTATTACTCATTGTAACTTAAACAGCTGTGTTTGAAAATGTGTGAGTTTTAAAAATCCACTTATAAATTATTTGTATCTTCATCAACCAGGAGTCATGCTCATTCACAGGTTCTGTGGGAGAAAATGAAGAGTATTTGGATGAAAATAGATTTTTTTAAAAATAATTTTTCAACAGCTCATGTTAACTAGGCTAACTGTTCTAAATAGTATGAGAGGGTTTGGGGTGGTTTCATAAACTCTAGCATGCAAAAATGCTCCTGAGTGTTAGAACAGGATCCCTATTTGTACCTGCCTGGCTTATTTTGTATGGCACTTCTTCAACACCTGACTCTAGACATCAAGGCCAGCAGGCCCTGTGGCTGTGAAGAGTTGTGAGCTATGGAAGGCAGAACTCTTCATATTTTAAGGGAGAGGATTTTCTAAAAGTGGATAGGCAATGAGAGGCAAATATTTGGTGCCAAATCATCATTATGCACCTGTTAACATACTGCGATTTGCATATAGTAGAGTCTCTACAAATATTTGCCAGTCTCTTAGAATCTTTGGTCTTTGTTTTGAGGAATTCTAGAGATTTATGTGATTATTATGCTTTTGGACCATGATTACATATAAAGGTATGTTATCAATATATAATAAATATATCATAAATATACCAGCCTCTGAAAATATTTGCTACTTTAATTTTCATAGGACTTGCTTTATAAAGAAATAGACACATCAAGCTTTGCCCTAATGATAGTTGAAATTTAGTCTGAGATGAGGCATTGGATCTTTCAGTCACACTTTTTATTTTGACCTACTTGATAAAATTAATTGTCTGTTTTATCATGTGTGTGTGGTGTGTATATGTGTGTGAGTGTGTGTGAGTGTGTGTGTGTGTGTGTGTAGTATATATGTGTGTCCACATGTGGATGAAGGCCAAAGGTCAATGTCAGATGTCTGATTCTATGACTTTCTAATTTATTTTTTGAAATAATCTCTTATTCAGAAATTCACTGATTGGTCAAAGTAGCTGTCCATCAAGCCTAAGGGGTACTTTTGCCTCCACCTTACTAATGATGGGGTTACAAAAGCATGCCATAATGCTTGGCTTTTTACATGGGTGCTGGGGATTGGGACTGAGGTCCCAATGTTTACACCATAGCATTTTATCAAGTGAGCCTTCTCCCTAGTTCTGGGTTCTTATTCCTAAAGTGCACATTGTCTCAGCTTGCTGTTGAATAACAGCACAAGAATGAATTCATGGTAAAAAAAAAAAAATTGCCTGAGATCTAGAAGGTTGGGTTCTATGGATTTAATTATACAGAGTGGATCTGACATAGATAATGACACATTTATTTCAGAAGCAAATATCCTTCCTTTGCCAAGCTCTGAATGGGTTTTATGAAGAGGATGCTGAAGAGCAGCTGGGAGAGAGCATGGCAGGCATTATACACTCTACAAAAGCTACTGAGGACATATGTTACCATATCCCCAACATTTCTTGTGTTTTAATTCAGATTCGACTGGCTCTTATCAGGCTAACCACAGACTGAAGGCGGTTGCAGTGGCACACACTGTAACATCTTATCCAGGGCATCTTATTTATTCTCTGCCTGAAACGAGGCTGGGACAGGACTCCATGCAACCTTAATCACAGGGCAGATGAACCAGCGACAAATGGATGTTCTGCTGTGAGATGTTCTGTTCCAGAGAAAGATGCAATCAGCTCAAGCTGCTTCTGAGTAATGTTTCAGATTGTGGTCTTGTAAACAGGCCTGAAAATAGCCAGTGGTTATTTTTTTTCTAAAACTGTAAATTCCTGTAATTAAGGTATGCTTCAAAAATTAACCCTAAAAGAAAAAGAATTGGAGAATGGACTAGCTTTCTGTGTTGAATTACTAGTGGGAGGAACAGAGCACTCTGTTCTTAGGAGGAAGCAGGCCATTAGAGGAACCACATCTAAATGCTGTGTGTCAGAAATGAGAGGAAAATGGAGTTTCCTTGGTGCAGAAGAAACGTATAATTATCTGGGACAACAAGCATTGATATTTATTGTAGTGGGATGCAAAGAAAATTCTGAAAAACAAGACTCCTGGTGTCTCTGTTTCACATCTGCCCAATTAACTTGGGGGTAATTTTATCATTTTTAATCTACATGAAGCTCCTCCCTGGTTGCTAAAGTACCCTGGTGTATACCAGATGTCAGGCATTCAATGAGGTCTCTGAGCTGTGGGGTGGGTTTGAAGGCAGGTGTTTAATGCCTGCCGGGCCTCTGGACAAACCCACGAGCCAATGTCTCCTAGTTTGTGAGGGATACAAACCACTCCAGCTCTCCGTAAATGTTAAGGGTGACTCTAGCCACTAGGAGGAGCTGGAGGCTACTCCATCCTCTGCTTGATTTCACCTGAGTTGGTCTAGAGACTGGGGAATTAGAGTTCCGAAAAAGAGAATTAAGCTTTCTATCTTATGATAGAGGTAAGACCAATGATAGTGTGCACTGCTTAGAAGGGGGTGACTAGGGTCTGGGTGTTACAGCAGGACAAAATAACAAACTCCTGCTAAGTCTTGTTTCCCCCACCTTTGTAATTAAAATAATATCCGTAATTGTTAAGTTTTATGAAAACACAAACAAAATAATCCACAATGCCTGGCTTTGTACATGGGTATTGGGAATCTGAACTGAGGTCCTGATGCTTGTACCAACTGTAGTTTGTCAAGTGAGCCTTTCCCTTAGTTCTGATTTCTTGTTCCTAAAGCACACATTGCTTCACCTCTCTGTTGAATAATGGTACAGGAATGAACTCATAGTAAAAAAGTTAGCTTCTTGTCTAGTACAGGATTGAAATTGTTCCATATGTGTATTGTGCGTATATAATATAGGTGTGTGTATATATATGCAAATAAAAGAAGTTCAGATTATAGACATATCATTATATATACACACACACACACACACACACACACGTGTGTGTGTGTGTGTGTGTGTGTGTGTGTGTGTGTGTGTGTGTGTGTGTGTGCTGGTTTCTTCCTAGAAATCCTTTCATAGCTGATTTCTCTTCTACTTTGGTTTCTGTCCATTTGAAATGCAATTTGGTATAAAAATTGAAGAAAACAAACAAACAAAACTCTCTTGTCTTTTCTGAGAGAGCAGAACATTTTGTCAGCAGGTAACAACCACCCCGAGACTGGCCAGTTGACAGTGACCTGAAGTCAAGTCTGCAATGAAAGCTGAAAGTGAAAGATGATGAACCAGCACTGTTCAGTTAGAAGGGGGCATTTCCACTTAACTCTAAATGCTTTAGAGCACTTGCCATGTTATAGCAGAAATAAAAATTAGAGACAAATGGCTACTAAAAAGTGCTCCATTTTTTTTTCTTACAAAAGAAGCAGACCACCAACAAAGCAACATCTAAAAGAGCTTCAGGGACTGGAGAGACAGATTAGTGGTTAAAAGCACTTGCTGCTCTTGGGGAGGACCCAAGTTCAATTCCCATCACCCACATCAGGTACTTCATCACTGCCTGTTACCACTGCTGCAGATGCCCTTTTCTAGCTTCTGTGAGCACTGGCACATGCGCATGCGCGCGCGTACACACATACACACACACACACACACACACACACACACACACTCATGCATGCACACACGCACACGCACGTGCACACACCACATATATATACATATATATGTGTATATATATGTGTGTGTGTGTATGTATATATATATACACTCTTCAATATCACTCTGTAGCATATCCATGTGAGTTACTTCTATACTTATGATGTGAACTAGAAGTGAGGCTTCCAAGATTGTCAGATTATTTTATTACACTTAGTACACACATTTGAGTATCCTTAAAGTCAACAAAATTGGCAGGAAAGAGACACATTCTTCTGCAAATATGATAGGTCAACTATCTTTGAAGCAGTGCTTTAGATGCATATAAATTACCAGTATGTCTAGGTGTATCTGGAAGGGGATTCAAGATATTTTTCTAGAGTCATTTAAATTGTCTTTGCATTTATTCTTATATTGGATGAGATCTGGACTCTACTTAAAGTTTCTGGTAACATAGATACTGCCAGTTCATCCTGGGCATCAAGAAAGAAGACATTAGATGAAGGTGTTAGGAACATTATACTTCACAAGCCTATTTTGCTTACATCCCAGTTCATAAATATCAACTCTTCACCCCCAGTATAGCTTTTGAATTTGGCAAAGCTCCTTTTGTGTGATCTTTAAGGGAGATGATCTCAAATAAACACTTCATTTCATTTCTTTGTTGCAGTGAAGCAATTCAGTAAATGTGTTCTGACCTCTCAAATTGTGTACAGATGATAATTCCTGCCCCTCTGCTTTCTTATATTAATGCACAGAACTGTATTTTTGGGTTACTTATGCTAAGTTTTGTTATCCAGAGGAACACATTGAAGTATGTCATTTAGTAGTTTTTAGAAGTTGAGAGGAAATTGTTGTAAAAAATAGTAAATAGCTTTTATTGTTAAAAATCAATTGCAATTTGGCATCTTAAGTAACATACACATGAGTCTGATCATTGTCTGATGACTCCTGGCTTTCTATTGAGTCCTCTATCTGGTTAATCATGCTAGTTTTCAATAGAACAATGATTCAGACTAAGTGAACATGGAGTCTGAGATGTTTGCTCTTTACTTTCTCATTCTGTATTTTTCCTCAATAGAGGCTTGTACTAATTTTTGGTTCGGTCTACTATACATAAATTTAAACATTTATAGATATGGCATATTTGTTAAGATCACTTCTGCACTTTTTTTGGTCTACTGGGCAAAAATTATGCTATTAGGTACAACACAATTTCTTATTTTATAGGAAACTGTATCTACCCACCTATTTTCAGTGCACCCTAAAGATGCATCCTTAACAAAAGTTATAAAACACTAACCAGTGTCTAAGCCACCATCAGTAGTTTCACTTTTACTAATTGTTGGGGAATATTATTTTAAGGTGTGTTTCTTTTGTTTATGTTGCATTTGTTCAACTCTGTGAAGCTATCTTACTTTGCCTGTCTGAAACACTTGATGGTCTAATAAAGAACCGAATGGCCAATAGTGAGGGCAGAAAAAAGGATAGGCGGGGCTAGCAGGCTGAGAGACTATTTAGGAGAAATCTGGGAAAAGAAGTAGCCAGAGAAGGAGGAGGACACCAAGTGCCAGCCACCCAGCTACACAGCAGGCCAAAGTATAAGAATAAGATGTACAGAAGTAAGAGAACAAGAAAAGCCCAGAGGCAAAAGGTAGACAGGATAATTTAAATTAAGGAAAGCTGTCAAGAAACAAGCCATGCTAAGGTCGGACATTTATAATTAAGAATAAACCTCCATGTGTGATTTATTTGGGAGCTGGGTGGCAGGCCCCCCAAAGAGCAAAGGCAAACAATAACTAATTACATTTGTTCTTTGACAATTTCATAGGTGCACATAATATATTCTGATTATTCTCTTCCCATACACTCTCTTATCCCCCATGCCTATCATCTACCATGCCCCTTCTTTCAGATTCATGACTGGTTTGCTTTAGTGACCCATTTAGTTCAACCAAGGGTACACCTGTGGGCATGGGTGGGCGTTGGTACTGTCTATTGGAGCCATGTGGGATCACCATTAAGTACACAGATGAAAGTCATAATCCCCTGCCCCCTTCACTGAATCTGTCAGTAACAAACAGCTCAGAATGAAGGATGTGGGCCCCTGAGCTTCTCCTCTATCTATGCCTTGGCTGATGACTGACCCATTCTTGTTCAGACGCAGTGCAGACATCCACAGCTGCCTTGAGTTTGTGATTGTGATGACAGTGTCTTCCCCAGAAATAGCCTATTATTGTCATCTTTCCTATTTTCCACCTCTTATATGCCCCCTTCCTCAATATTCCCTGTTCCTTAGAGGGGAAGCTATAAATGATCATTTTAAGACTGAGCCCTCACCCCACAATTGTTCAATCTTCTCATTAAGCAAACAGTCCACACTCATCTGGAGTTTGGGGGAGACTCACAGCCCTTCATGTGTATCAGCTCCACCCTCTATGCATTTCACACATAGAATATGCTCAAGTATTAATTATGATATGAGTTAACTTTTCATCTTAATATTTTACATGAAATCAGCCATTCGTTTAGAAATTCTCATTGCTGGAAAGTATTCTGTTAGGTAAATAGCAGAGGCTGAAGACAATAGCATGCTAAACCATGGAGAGAACAACTCTGAGTGACTCTGGAAGTCTCCCAGTGTGTTTCCACCATGTCCTTCTTCCTAAGATATTTGCTCAAGGCTGATGTAACTCTAGGTCACGTCTGGTCCTTTGGGGTCAGAATATAGAACAATTGACACAGAGTATTTTTTTAATATGCTCTACTGTCTAAAGTATTAATGATATCAACTATATTGCAGGCTGAGGGGACACACAAATAAGAGACATGGGGCCAACTTGCAAGGATTTTTCCATCTACAAAAGATACTGGGGCTTAATAAACAGCAATTAAATATTAAAGATTCTCTGATGAGAAGAGATAGCGAGTGCCCTGTCCAGAGGGGACGGAATTATTTTCATCTTAAGATTTGGGGAGAGACATCAGTGTCTTTGCAGAACTAACATGTTGAACGAGTCTTAAAATAGGATGGGAATGTGGTTCAGTGGTAGAGTATTTATGCCACATACACAAAATCCTAGAAGAATTAGAACACTAAAAAAGAAAAGAGAAAGAAAAAAGGGAAGGAAGGGGAATATGAGGGAGAAGAAGAAAGAAGGAAAGAAGGATGAAGGAAGGAGAATGGAAAAGAAGGATGGGTAATTGTCTAGATTTTTGTTTTAATTTTTCATCTTGAAAGATTAGAACACATGATTAACCTGTAAATGAGAGCTTTCTGTGAAATAAGTCTAATATCTCCTCCTGGAAGGATGATAAGTGCCCCTCTAAGTCCTTTTGCTGCAGAATTGTGTCAAAAGACTGTGATGTAGGAAGGGATCCCTGGGACTCGATGAACAGGGAACAGACAGGGGAGGCATGATGAAGCCCCATGAAGCACAGAGTGGCACGTAAGAAATATGAGGCTGTATCTTCATGGCTGGTTTGGTAAAATTCATGAATTTCTTCTCTCAAATGCCATTGTCCTGTGTCTGAGGCCATTCTTAGTTCCCCATGCTCTATGCTGATTCTGCTATGCACCATCACTCACCTGCACACTCCACCAAACATTCCAGTGGCAAGATAAAGAATGTAGTGTTTTCTTTATTTGGGTCCCTTCCTTTTGTGTAGAGGAGCATGTCAGTCATCTCTGATCAGCCATCTTGCCTTTTGAAGCTGTGTAATCCCCATTTGTGAAGCATTATCCTAGCAATCTTGAAGTTCTCATGGGATTTCTGATAATGTTGTTCAGCTTCCTCCCCAACAAATATTCTAAAGCAATTGTTACTTGACCAGAGCTAAGGAAATTGCCAAGAAAAGGAAACTGGAATTATAAATTTGTGACAAGCATTTGGTGAAAAATACACCCTGATAATAAATAAATGATCATTACTAAATACTTATTTTTTACTGCAAAAACCTTTGGAAAAGGTTTTGTTTGTCAATACAACTCTTGCTTACAATGTTAATTCAGCTCATTTTATAAATACATTTTCTAAATCCACTTAATGGAATTTTCATATTAAACGATATTAATATGAATAGACAGGGAGAACAGGAAATCTTCTGTGTTGTGCTCTCATTTTTCACTGAATGTGTTTCTTGCCTTTGGTGACCCAGTAACTCCATGGCAATCAATTCATAGACTAAGATTACAAATAAATCTAATTGTAGCAATTGCTTTTTCAGCAACTGATAATGAAAGACTTTCATTTTTAAACATTGGTCTAGCCTTCTGCCCAAATCAATTCCTACAGTAAATAGAGGTGGGGGTTATTGGATTAGGAGTAGAGATGTTACTTGGCAGACACAGTCTGAGAATGAAAAACAAGCTTTGAGGATTGGTTTTACTGATCCAAAATAAGGAGTTATGGAGGTGTTTTTCAACTGGTCTCATCTTTCCAGTGTGGTAGTGATGCAAGTGTCATATTTCCTGGAAGTGTTTAAGAACCGCTGCCAGTCACTTTCTCTGCATCCCAGATTTCTGTGGCTTGTGAAGATACTTCCACTGTTTTTTAACACTCTTTACAAAAGTTTTCATCACCCTTTATTGGAAGTTACCTCTTGTCACTTCCACAGTACTGAACATCGATATCACCACCCACTGACAGGAGTGTAAGATTCTGGGACCACATACACAGATGAAGGCCATCTTTGTAAATATAACCTATCATATGTCACCCTCTGGTCACACTTCAGGTTGCACTGAAAAGCAACCTATACCCATACTTTCCATAAGACTTCCAAGTCTCATCCATTACAGCATTTGCTTCAAATCAAATACAGTATCATTTAGATTAGGAGGAGGCTTTTCACAAGTGGTTCTGCAAGAATGCCTTCTTTCTGCAGTCCATCCTGGGCTAAAGATTTGAGAACCAACAGACACGAATTACCTGTGCCCTCTAAGTCCCCTCTTCAATATACAATTCTAAAACAAAATAAAATAACTGCTAAAAAATATAAGGAACGTTATAGATATAGACTCTTTGCCGGTTCCTAGCAGTTCTGAAATCCAGGGAGGCATAGTTTGCCAGGTCTTTATCTGCCTACAACAGATTTTACTCTCTGGTAGGAGTGCCCAGCATCTCTGCGGTCTGTCCTTTGACCTCTTCCTTTTGCAGAACAGGTCTGTGGTTTCAGTTGGGGAAACTCCCCAGCCTGCTTTGTGAATGGACAAGTTTTAGGTGCAAAGACTTCTTGTGGCTTATATTATCTTTGTCCCTTTCCATGTATGAGAGCTATATTGTGCCAAAATGATTTTCTTAAAAACTGTAATACTTTCCTGTGGACCTTACTGAGGTTCACTCCAATACACAAGTAGGCGTATCATTAAGAATGGTCCTTCCCTATCTTAGGCTCCAAGACAGACAGCCAAGAGACAAAGGCTTCTACATGCTTGCAAGCCCTGTGCTTGGAACTGAGAACATACAAGACATTCTCTTAAGATTTTTAAAGTGTTTTTTATACTGTAGTAAAACTTTCTAAAACCCTAACAAAGGGAGTTTACCAGGATTTGAACTTTGACATAACACTTTAACACAAAAATCACATGCCATCTGCAGAAACTAGGGATAAGAAATGGTCTTATTTTCAAGTCTAGTAAGTTTTGACTCCTGAACACAAAAGAAGCCAGGAGGCCAGTTTAATCTTATGCCAGGAAATTTCAGCTGAACCATTATGTTCAGGAAGCCCACTGTTTATCGTTCATATTATAGTAGGTAACAATATTGTTATACTTTCAATCTCTGCATAGCAGTGAACACATGCCTATGGCCTTCCACAATACCTTTATTGTGTTTCTTTAATCCTGCACTCCTAACCTGGTCATGGAGGAGACATTTAGATCGCTATTAGCAACCTCATAGAGTTGATTCAAGATTTTCCTAACAGATTCAGGCTCCGTCCGACCTCAGAGATTGTTTCACCTTCAAACCAATATCCCATGCTTTCAGTTTTGATTCAGACAGGACCATTTATAGGTCATCAATTAATAAAACAGATGTTCATTGTTACTTAACAAATCATGTACACAATGGAGTTTAAGAAAACTCAAGCATTTATTTTTTCACAATTATGAAATGTGGGAAGAGGTAACTCATTTTCTCTATGTTGTGCTATACAGAACAGTTGTTTTGTGATGTTTTACTCAATGAAGCTGATGCCTGGAGCCCAGAGTTGTGAGTCTGCGACCTTGGATTTTCCTCAGAGGGGTCTTAGCACATACTGCTTGGATTTCCTCATAGCATGGTGCCTATGCTTGGAGACTGAGAATGTCTAGAAAGTGGATATTAATGGTCAGTGTCTTTATAATCTAGACTCAGATGCCACATGCCATCGCTTCAGTTGAAGTCAGTTGGCTGAAGACTCTCAAGCCCAAATGGTGGAGACTGTCAGACATGGCTACAGCTGCATTTCCGGAAGCCAGCTTGCTGCAGAGAGTATTTCTGACAAAGGTTTCCTATTTAGGAGTCACTTATGAATCACTTATGCAGATATACTGAGTGCTTTGTTCTTTTTGGAAATTTTTATTGATATATATGCTTTACATATTGAGAATATTAACTTGCTGCTTATCATTTTTATTGCCAATACTTTCCCCCAGAAAAAATTCCTTTATGTGTGAATTCCCATGGCTTTTATAAGAATTACTCTAAGGCAGCTGTCTTAGGCTGTGAGTTGGGGCTTCAGTTTACAGAGATGTCAGATCCTTTGGCTCTCATTTGCTGTACATGTGAAAAATAATAATTTATGAATTAAAATAAGAACATTATACTTACCCTATGGTACAAGGAACAATTTTATTCTAATGAGATATTTAAAGAGAGAATTTTCTAAAAATAAGTAATTAACGTATTTCTTATATGCAAAAATTAGTGTCTGGTATTCAGTGGGAACTTGTTTAAGGGATAGTTTTCTTTCTCTTTCAACACTGATAGTGTTTATTTGGCTTTTCCAAAAAGATGAGGTGACCATGAGGATTTTATTTGAGAAGGTTCTCCACGAAATAGAATGGATACTGGGAAAGAAGGAGATGGAGATGGGGTGCTACTTTAAGATCCAAAGTGGACAAGTGAGACTTTATCCTTTGAGGCTCTTTTAAGTGCTATAGAGGTCACACTTCAGAATCTCCTGATTAATATGTAAGGAAGCTCGGGTATCAAACCATTAATTCTAGCCCTATGCTTATTAAATGCTTTTCTTAAAAGAAGCAAGCACCTGAAGCCTTCAGCCATTCCTAAACATAGGCGTTTGGCAGAGCACCTGGCTGCAGTGACCTCTGTTGAGGGCACAGGTATGTGGGTGGGACCAAGAAGAATCTCCTGAAGTGATATATTGTATGAAAAGAAAAACAAAAGAAGCACTGTGATGATGGGAAAACAGAAACAAAGCAAGGAAAAGCACATCTTTTGACAAGAGAAAAATTAATTCTCTTAAAGCTTCTTAGACTGTATAAACTCAACATCTGTAACCATGATTTTAAGCATCAAACAACAGAATTAAGAGCTTTAAAATACTTAGTATTTCATCTGAAATGAATGTGTGACCACGTACATTTCTGATTCAAAAGTCATAGACTTCAGCTAGGAGTTACCTTTTTACAAACAAATCCTAAAATGAAACAGAGAAGACACCAGCTTACTGAGGGTAAATACAAGCATCCTAACAAGATGAAAACACAGAATACAGTGAGAAATCTTTCCTCCTCTCCCTTTCTTTTCTTCCTTCAAGAAAATGTGTTGAAGTTCTGAAATCTTTCCAGCTAGATTGTAATAAACTAAAAAGATTAAAATGTTGAAATCCTCTTTGGTAACCTATGTTTCTTGCCTTCCTTTGTCTTCACAAGAATGTACAACATGGACAGCGAACATACATGACTAAACATGGACATTGCCTTCCCACAGCTTTACCGTGTCATCCTGGGATCTCTAGTGCTAATGTCTTTCTTGTGATTCTTGTCTGTTACTTAATATCTATTTGATCCTTAGAAGCAACAGATATACTTTTATATTAGCTACAAACTGCCACTAGTTAATTTCCATTCAGTATGGGTTTCCCTGTGAATGATAATAAAATTAACTTAACAAACATACAGAGTAAAATGAAATGTCAACTTTTAGTGCATACTTTCCCTCCATCTGCCAGAGTGCTTTTAAATGCCAGCTTTAAAAAGTAAAGAGGTACCAGCCGGCCTTCAGCGGGACTTGCACACTGCGCGCGACTGCCTGAGGAGCGTGGATTTTGGGTTCTGCACACTGGCTCAGAGGACTGCTACTCTGGTCTGGCGGTGGCTTTGGACTGCATATGGCAGTAATCCCTGGTCCATCTGTGTCTTTTCTCTGCCTAGGATAAGCAACTGTTACAGTTGAACCGCTCTGTTCTATCCTTCCTCTTCAAAAAGTTTCTTGAATTTTGAATTCTGCTACCTAGTTGGCAGACGTACCATGTCTTCTCAAGAGAACACTGCCTTGCCGCTCTTCTTCTGGGACTGCTGTGATTCTTGATTTTGAGCCAGTAGCGATATCATAAATGTGATGTGGTGGCAATTGTTTGATGAAATACAGATGTAGAGAGATATACCAGAGAAAAAAATCTCAAGAATTTATTGTTTCTTTAAATTTATGTTTTAAAAATTTTTATACAATATATTTTGGGCATATTTGTTCCCTTCCCCCACCTTCTTCCAGAATCACCCCCACTACATACATACATACACACACACACACACACACACACACACACACACACACACACATCAAACCAAACCAAACCAAACAAAGAAAAAAAAACTGGAATCTGTTTTGTCTTAGCATACAGCTTCCCTGGTGTGTAGTTATTATACCCAGTTCCACTCACTAAAGAAAACTGATTTCCCATTTTTCAGCAGGTATCAATTGCAAATAACATTCCTGAAAAATTGCAAGTAATATTCCTGAAGAAGTCAAACAAACTGATGTGGGATACAGCAACCCATTGACCATAGTCAGGAACTTCAGTCAGATCCTTGATAGCATGGCAGTTATTTTTTCATATCACTTATTAACAATTGCTTAATGTGTATTTTCTTCATGTTTTGTCCATATACTTCTATTAGTATCTGAGATTTAAGAAGGCAAAGAATCTGTTTCTTTGGTTTAGGGACACTTCTAGAGTTTTGGGTCACAGCAAATCCTCAATAAATAACTCTTGAAAATGGAGTCGATGTCATATTGCTGCTTATTAATACCTCCTATACACTTTAAAGTGTATCTTGGTAAAAAAAATATTAGAATGGGTAAGAATAATTCCCATAATCCTGAGAAGATTTATCTAAATTTGTCACTGCAAATTTTCCTGAGTAGTTCTTCCTTTCCCACAGCAGCATCCAGGTAATTTAAACTACGAACAAATCACACTATGCACCACTTCACCTCCTGAAGAATGACTAGTGCATTTCTAGAAGGTAGCACCCAAATTCACCTGAGTTTGAGGCAGTGAGACAGCAGATCCCATGACTACATTTCATATTGGTAAGTAAAATCCAAAATATAATGTCAGAGGTTCCAGAAAGGATTGGTGTGGCTACAGAGAGAGAATGTTGAAAGTATGTGGCAAGAAAATCCTGAATCAGGAGCTAGGAGAACAGAAGAAAGAATGACTGAAATAATACTTGAGAAGATGAGGGAGTTTTCAGTTTCTAGAAGGCATGATAAAGTGAGCATTGAGTCAGTTGGTCACAACAGAGAGCAAGAAATGACTAGTGTGGGTCTATGGAGAAGGCTCAGTTGTATAAAAACGACTTCCTCCAGAGCAGCACGGCTTTCTTTTGGAGACTGTTCCAATCCCTGTGAAATGTATAGTACTACCTACAGTACTTCCACAGTGTCCAAATGAGAGCCAAATTGGCCTTTGTACAGTGCTGATTTTGCAATATTTAAACTACACGCATTTCTGTCTTTATGATCTTTTGGTTTTAATTGTGTTATTTGGGGACTGATAAACCAAATCTTGTCAGTGTTCTCAAAATTCTAGCAGGCTGTCATCATTTCCTGTTGGGTGATAGACTCTCACTAGTGACTCTACCAAGCAAATCCTGGTGTCTCCAGGGTCTGAGGATCATGAGAGCTTCTTTAACTCTAAACAGTTTAGGGTTCCTTTCTGAAATTTATGTCTGTTCTCTCTGGAACATGGAAATTTTAGGATTGACCAGTTACTCACCCTTAAAGTGACAGACACATCCTTCAGTGTTCTGGTTATAACCTAACTGCAAAGGACTCTGGGAAGTTTAGGAGACTATTTGGATGTCTAGTTAATTATGAATACATTGTCCCCTACATGGCCCCCTCATGGCTTTGTAATAATAGCTTCTTACTGGAGAGACTTCTCAGATCCTTAAAATATTTCATTTATAATTATTTGTTATAGCACAGAATTCCAAATAATCTCCCATTCCAAAATCTCTCTTTCATGTGTGCCAGTTGATTTAGGATCTACCCTGTAATATGGTTTTTACTGCAAACCATTGCAGCCAGGCATCTTCCTCTTAAAAAGACCAGAGGCTGGGGACAGGTGAGTAGGATATTAGAGTAGTGTGCATGAAGAGTGTAAAGCCAGGATAAGCGGGGAGGTTGTAGGCACACATAGCAGGAACACTCAACCTCAGTCCCCTGAATGAAGACATATTTGTTGTAGAATATTAGTTGAAGATGTGTTACATTCATTTATGCTGTGGAATATTTGTTTAATGATGCAAAAATGTGTTGCATTCTTTCATGTTACATTTCTTTAACTCTGTGAAGCTGTGTTACTTTGCCTGCCTAAAACACCCGATTGATCTAATAAAGAGCTGAATGGCAAATAACTAGGCGGAAGAAAGGATAGGCAGGGCTTCCAGGCAGAAAGAATAAATAGGAGGAAAGAAAGAGAAGAGGAAGGAGTGAGAAAAGGAGAAGGAGAGGTGGATTCCGGGGGCAGCCACTCAGTCACACAGCCAGACACAGAATAGGAAGGAAAGAAAAGATATACAGAAATAGAGAAATAAGCCAGGCTAAGGCTGGGCATTCATAAGGAAGAATAAGTCTCTGTGTATTTATTTGGGAGCTGGGTGGCAGACCTCCAGTTTAAAACAACAACAACAAAAAACAAAAACTACACATATCTAATCCATGATCTAGGACTCAGAGTCAGCCAAGTGGAAGAAGAAATGGGGATGGATATATGAAGGCAGAAGGCAGAGGAAAGACATGCCTTGTACTTGGACCTTTGCCTTTAAAAACAACCAGATTCATTAAATTATTAAGCAAGAAGATAAAGGGACTTCAGTGTGCAGAGCTCAGATTCAGCCTAGGCTAGCTAGGGTGTATCAGAAGACAGAAAGATCAGTTGTGTGGTCATCACAGTCATCCCACTGAGAATAAACAGTATTTGGTGTGGGTGAAAAGAACAAACCTCAGAGCTTGAGTTGTGGGTTTGAAGAAATTCTGGGTGCTGGAGAGACTTCCGGTTAAGTGCACACACTCCTCCTGCAGGAGGGCTGAACTGGCTTCCTAACACCCACACTAGGAAGCTCACAACTGCCTGTAACTCCAGATCCAGAATCCATTGGCCTCTGCAGGCACAGGTACTCATGTCCACATACCTACACACAGACACACAAACATACACACATAATTAACAATAAAATGAAATGTTACATAATAATGAAAGTTGACCTGCCTTGTTCAGAACTCATCATCACTGGTAACTCAGACTCACAAAAGCCATGACAAACAAGGTGTTTCCAATTCACTATGTAAATATGCAAACCTCTAGTTTGCATTCCAGCAGGACACCCAGGAAAAAGTGTGTTTCTTCTCACCTAAAATTGCAGCTACTTGAGAAATCACACTATAGACTTTATTTTACTTCTAGCTGTAGTTATTTTTATATACAACAAATGATTTTATTAATGATAATTTTAAAACCTAGAACAGCATAACAAAAAATACAACAACTTTGAAGATGGGTTTGGTGGTACAGGCCTGCAATCCCAGCACTCAGGAGGCTAAGACAGGAGGATTTAGAGTAGTTTTTTCCACATTTAATTTCATTTTTAATTATGTTGGGCTAGGAGATAGGTGCAAGTGCCCTGGGAGGCCAGAGGTGTATGATCCCCTGGAGCTTCAGTTGCAGGGAATTGTGAGACACCTGAACACTGTGCTAGAACCTGAGAAGTATGAGCTCCTTAAGCAATGAGCCATCTGTCCAGCCATAGGGTTGAGAGTTCAAAGCCAGCCTGGGTTACATAATGAGGCCCTGTGTCCAAATCACTCACACACATACAGAGAGAGGGAGAGAGAGAGAGAGAGGGAGGGAGAGAGAGAGAGAGAGAGAGAGAGAGAGAGAGAGAGAGAGAGAGGAGAGGGAGGAGAGGCAGACAGACTGAGACAGACAGAACATTTGAAATTATTAGTATCAAAAGAATAGGTACTATCTTTCACATTATCTAGCTAGCAATTCTTCAGTCTTGTAATGCCACTCTGGAGGATATTTACAGCTTAATGTCTTTACTTGCTACTTGGAAGGAAAGAAAACAGTATCTATACGAAGTCAATGAAGAAGCCACATGAAGATTTGAATATGGTTGAGTCTCTTTAAGATTCAAATCTGACAAGTTGGCAAGAAAATTATTAAAAAATACCGTGTTTATCTTCTGAAGAAAAATAAAAGTATAAATCTCTGAAACCAAACAGTGCATTTCCCCATAGGAAACTGGATAGTACAATGCCTTTAAAATATATAATTTCATTATTAAAAACACACAGGAACTGTACATATTTATGGAGTACATTGTGAGTTTCAAATTTCTATATGATGTGTAAGGATGACCTCTGGAATCTGTTATTTCTTTGTGCTGGGAAAACTTAAAGCCTGCCTCCAGACCTGCGCTACCCACCAAGGATAATGTCTCTTTGACATAAGTAGGAAAAGAGAACAAACTTTTTTTTTTTAATTTGTATATCTTAAAGAGTACAGTGTCAACATCTAAACAGAAGATACTCTTGAGCCTACTTTTAAGACAAAACCAGAGCTACATTGGTCATAACTGAAATATCAACATTGCTGTGTATATAAGAAAATGATTTTTCATTGCATGTGTTATGTACATGGCAGCTTCTCCTACACACATATCTGTAGATAAGTTACATTGGCCATTTGCCCATAAGAGACGCCATGTTGTGTTTGCATAGTTAATACTGATCACTCAGTGCTGGCAAAGAAATGAAAGTCTCCATAGGAGCTGAGTGTTGCCACTGTGTTGAGATTCTTGTTAAATTAAGATTATCCAGCCCAACTGAGGAGGAAAAGCCATTTATGTATTCATACCCTAAGATCTTAATTTTCCAGACAAGCCTTAATAATACTTTATACTAGGAAACAAAACTATTCATTGCAATCATTTCTCTTCTTTTTCTACTGATATTATATAAAAATTAATTGAAGAATGTGGTCATTGATATTCTTAACAGCTTCTAATTTTCAAGGTGTTTCACACTGAAGATATTTAGCTTTGTAAAGACAAGGATCTAAAGGGTATTTTGGGGAGGAAGAATATGTTCAAATAAATACTCAAGTGTGAAAACAAAAATAAATCATATTTTATATAGTGTCTCCCAGATAGATAGTTCTCATACTAAATATTAATCTTATGATGTTAGTATTTTAGGCTTATAAAGGTAGTACTATACTTTGTAATAAAGTATGTGAAACCTTTAATTTTAGAATATTACCAAATTCAATATAATGCACAAATTTTGTGTAAATAAATGTTTGCTAATGGTAAATCACTAATTCACTTGCTGTTTTAAGGAAATGTATTCAAAGGACATGTTACTTCTAATTTTGGCTATTAAATTGTACTGTCAGCAAAATAATAATTCAAAATATTTACTAATATAACATTCCTCTTCATGTTATGTTTTGAGAAAATGAACTCAGGGAAAATCTTAGTCTGCCTATTCTTATTGGGTTTCACTTGTTGACAAACTAGTAATGTTTATTTTTATTCTAATGTAAAACATACTCAAGCACTTTATTGCTGTTATTCTTTTTTATTTCATTGGTTTAATGATCACAGAAATTCTTTATGTAGAAGATACGCCTTTGATCTTCACATGATCTGAGCTTGTGTTGCAATATTTACACTTGGGGATCTGCAAGAACAAGAATGTGCTATTTGTAGTTGTAGGTCATTACTGGAGAAAAGTCCCACTTCTACATGACAACTGAGCCTTGAAAATTCCGCCTGCATGGATCTCCGTGCCAACAGCGAGGCGTCAAGTTAGCTGCTAATGGGCATTCACACCATACTTTGTTTTACATATAAGAAAAAAAACACAAATCTACACACTATTAAAAATAAAAAAACCAGTCTTCATTGACAAAGTGATGATCATGAAGATTGTTTAAAATCACAAGAAAATGGATATGAATGCATTAAGAGGAATTGATTTTGCATAAAACTGTACATGCAAACAGATAAGGATTATAAATTAATATACAACACATTTAAATCATTAAGATTTAAGATTGTATGTCACTCTTTTACCATTTAGAAAATTATTTTCAAATCATTCATGGGGTTATCTTTTTTTTTGCTTTAAATGGTGCAACTGTACAGTTTGATGTTGCTTGTCATTAAGAGAGTCCTAGAAATGTGAAGATACACCTAGAGAGATCTTTGCAAAATGGCTATGATGCCTCTGACATAGCTATAGTATTTTGTCTCTAATACTTTCTCTTCATACTAGCTCTATTCACTTACTCAAAACAAAATTCTTCACTTTGTCATGACTAAACTATTAAATACATGCAAAATTAATTTTTACATCTATAAACAAACATTAAACTATGGATAATAGACACTTTGAAAACATTTCAAAAAATAATTATTAATGAGAAAGAAGAAGAAATTTAGATATGGATATTTACATAATACAAATGGACAAAATATCCTGAAGGATATTTTGAAGAATTTTTAAAAGTTCTTTCCTAAGCAGTGTTTTCAATTTTAAAACTTACATGTTAAAATACCATTGCTTGTACAGGGATAAATCATGTCTCATGCTAACAACACTCATGACCCAAGGTTCTCAGTACATCCATCATCACCTATTTGCAAATGAGAAAAGATGAGTAATTGACAAATGTTTTATTTCGTGATAGGAATAAAAATTCTTCACCTGAATTATATTTGCCTAAAGCAATAAGAAATAATTATTATTGAGAAGTAAACACAAGTGTTTTGTACTAAAATCTTGTTTGTTTGTTTGTTTGTTTTTCAGCTTTCTTATCTAGATATAGACCTTTCATTTTAAAGAACAGTGTAGTTCAGTCACCAACCAGAATGCAAGCTCTCATTGTTGGACAGAATTTGATAGACCTCTTCCTACGAAAAATAAGACACTGGGGGCTAAGGCGGTGACTCGGAGATTAAGAGCATGTATTGGTTTTCTAGAAGACCCAAGTTCAGTTCCTAACATCCACATCAGAGGACTTATAGCCACTTGTGACTCCAGTTCCAGGGGCCCTGATACCTTCTTCTGGTCTCTGCAGACACTCATATACACATTCACTAACACACATAAATGGAAATAAAATTAAACTAAAAAAAAAAATTTCTTCTATTTTGTTCACCCAAGTAACCACACAAATTATGCTTTCTGGGGCATGCGAGAGAAATCAGTAGTTAATAGCATGTACTGCTCTTGCCTAGGACCCTAGCTAGTTAGTTTTCTAGGACCCATGCTGAGAAGTTTACAATTGCTTGTAACTCCAGCTCCTGAGAAATCTGGTGTTTCTGGCCTCTCCAGGCAACTGTACTCACCTATTTGCTTGCATGCATACACACACCTGCACACAAAACTACATAAAAATAAATAAAATCAGTCTTTAAAAGTTTTTCTGTTGGTGATAAAATAATGGATATTATAAGTAGTTGCAAGATGAACAGAAAGACAACCAAATTTGATATATAAATGATTAACCTGGAAGACACTAGGTCCTGAAAAGAACAGCTCTTCTGTGAAACACACACACACACACACACACACACACACACACACACACACACACACACACACACACCAGAGCTATTGCAAAGGAAATGTTGACAACATTAAATACACAAAAGGGGCGATCAGCTCATGTAATGCTAAGCATCAGAACAACATTGGGCACATAAAAGATTTAGAAAGGAGGCGAATCCCAGTTCTGGAATGAGCAGTCAATAATATGACAGCTATAAAAGCCCCATTTGGAATTCAGAGATCAAAAAATAGTTGTAGTCTTTGCAGCCCCATTAGGAATCAGGCTGCAACCACTTCCTTCTCTATGACAGCATTCAACTGTGTGCTTTAGATCTCCCCGGTAGAGAGCGTAATGAGCCTCCACAGGGCCACATACCTGCCAAGAAAATAATCCATCCTCCAGAAGCCCCAGTGACAATATTCCTCAATGCTCAGGGAAAAAACAGTGCTAAAGTGTTGTCATTCAAAAGCCTCCCCGCTCCATCCCGCCCTTACAATCCTCACTGGCAATCCTGAGGAAGCTAATGAGGGGAAGGCTGAAGCACACAAAAGAATCCTCATCCTCAAATCCAGGAAAAGAGAAGAGTTAAAATAAAAAAAAAAACCTCAAGCCAGCAGATCAACAACTACCTGTCAAAAATGACCTTCACCAAGTGTCAAGCAATGCCGGTTGTGGCTTCTCAAGTAAGCCCAGCAAGAGAGCTCAAGAACTCAGAAAGGGTCATAGGGCTTTGAGTCACTGCCCAGTTAATGCCCAATCTGTCCTCACAATTCTTCCTGCCGTTGCATTTCGGAGATAAGTTTATGACTAAACAATCTCTGAGCCACTGAGTGAATAAATCTGACAATTAGATCATTACAAATAAAATCAGGGTTTTCTTTTTCTGTCTTTTTTTGTTTTGTTTTATTTGTCTCTTTCATTAGCTATTTTTTTCCTCTATTTTATAAATTTCATGGTAGGTCTCCCAACGTGCATGTCACAGTGTATGTTCGTGAAGGTCAGAGGACAATCTGTGGGAGTCGTTCTCTCCTTCCACTAAGCAGGCTCCGGGGATTGAACTCGGGTTGCCAGGCCTGGCAGGAAGTGCTCTTGCCCAAAAAGGTATCTCAATAGCCATCCTTTATTCTCTTTCCATCAACCATCAACATCACTTTCACCTTTAGACCATAAAAAAAACTTAAATTTCTTCCAGGAACATTTGGAAATCATTATTTATGACCCTGAAAAGATAGTTTCCTAGCACATTTTTAGGGGGAGATATAAGCATATACTCATGAACAAATCATCATATTTGCCCTCAAATATACATTATGTCCTGGTTGTTTTTTTTTTTTTTTTTTTTTTTGGTTTTTCGAGACAGGGTTTCTCTGTGTAGCTTTGCGCCTTTCCTGGAGCTCACTTGGTAGCCCACTGGTTGTTTTGTTTTTAATCAACTTGACACAAGTTAGGGTTCTCTGAGAAGCGAGGGAACACAAAATGAGAAAACTCCTCTGTAAGATTGGCCTGTAGGCAAATTTGTGGGGCATTTTCTTAACTAAGGGTTGACATGAGAGAGCACAGACCACTGTGAGCAGTGCTACCCCATGGCAGGTGGTGCTATGTGTATGAAATAAAATAAAATAATAATAAAATAAAATAAAATCTGGCTGAGTAAGCCATAAGCAAGGCAGTAAGCAACATGACCTCTAGTTCCTGAGTCAAAATTCCTGTCATGAGTTCCTGACCTAACTTCCTCTAGTGATGGACTGTGGTGTGGAAGTAGAAGAGACAGACTTCTTTCTCCCCAAACTGCTCATGTTCATGGTGTTTTATAATAGCAATAGAGGCATTAAGTAAGACAGATGAGCACATTTTAAAAGATATTTTTAAATTAATATATGTGTGCATCTGTGTATGGGTATGTATATGGATGAGTATTGTTCCCTAAGAAGTCCAGAAGAGGGCAACAGATCTCCTTGAATTGGAGTTACAGTGGTTGTGAGCTGCACAATGTAGATACCGGGAACCAAACTTGGGTCTTCTATAAGAGAAGTGTGCTGTTGTAACAGCTGGACCACCTCTCTTCACTCCCATGGCACACACAATTTCAGTAGCCTCGGTGAGTGAGAACATGAAATGTGTTTTGAATCTGGCAGACTCTTGGTGACTGATGAAAGAAAACCTAGGCAAGATGGGGAAAGACACACACACACACACACACACACACACACACACACACACACACACTTTGTGACAAAATGCCCATTTCCTCTATCTCTGTATTTTACTGGGGACATATATGTGTCTTTTATGTGTGTTAACATGGAACTGCTGTCAAATCAATGTTTCTGTTGCTGCAACTAGCTCCCCTCACCCTGCTCAAATGGAGGTGAAGAACCTATGTCTTTGAAAGCTACCCATCAGAACAGTTACACACAGTTTAGGCTGATAGCTTCCATCCTTACACATACCAGATTATGTCAGCTATACTTCAGACTCTTGAACTAAGAACTTCATATAACCTTTAAAAATCATATTTAATCCTGAAAATATATATATTTGTTTTTTCCCAGACAGTGTGTCTCTGTGTAGTTTTGGTTCCTGCCCTGGATCTCACTCTGTAGACCAGGCTGGCCTTAAACTCACAGAGATCTGCCTGCCTCTGCCTCCTGAGTGCTGGGATTAACGGTGGTGTGCCACCACTCCCAATGATAATATTTTTTAAAGGGCACTAAAAGTATTCTATGAGGATTAGAGAATCATTATACTGTAGGAAAAAGTAATAGTATTGTTTACTTAATGTACATTTATTGAATGCTTATATACCACAAATTATTCTGGCTGCTACACATTGCATTACAAATAGAACAAAATCGCAGTCTCCAAGGTCCTTGCATTATGGTGGGAGAGTGTAGCATGAATCTTAAAAGTTCTTATTAGTAAAAACAAACCTGGAGCCAGTTATTGGGATGGAAGATCAGAAAGACAGAATAAGCCACAACTTCCTCACTTCGTCAATTCCTTAGCTGATCCTGTTTCCTCAGTCTGAATGGCTCTCAGCTGAACTGTGCTGCTCAAAGCCTAAAAGCTTAACCAGGCTCTAGTTCCTTGTCCTCATGCCTTATATACCCTTTTGCTCCCTGCCATCACTTTGTGCTCACATCCTGGGATTAAAGGCGTGAGTCACCATGCCTGGCTGTTTCCAGTGTGGCTTTAAACTCACAGAGATCCAAATGGATCTCTGCCTCCCAAGTGATATGATTAAAGGCATGTGTGCCACCATTTTCTGGCCTCTAGGTCTATGTAGTGGCTGTTCTGTTCTCTGACCCCCGATAAGTTTATTAGGATGCACAATATTTTGGGGAACACAATATCATCAGAGGAGAGACAAATAATAGAGGAAAAAATAGATAGCATAGATATCAATTTGGGTGATAATAAATGAAATGTAAGAAAATAAGAGAAAGATAAAGAAATGAGGTAGTAACAGTGGTTTTAAATAGGTTAGCATTTGAAAATTGTCTGGGGAAGTTAAAGAGTGTTCTGATGTTACTTCTGACTGGTGCTTTCAGCACAGAAAGGTCAACTACAAAGCCTCAAACCAGAGAATAGTGGGGCTAGAGCCTGTGGGGATTTGTATGTCCTTGGCAGGAACTTGGAACTTTCTATATGAAAGATGGCAATCAAATGGAGTTTTTAAGCAGAGAATATCATAATCTGATACACTGTATAAAGATTAAGCTATGAACTGCCTGAGACAGACTCCAAGAGCTCAATAGGAGGTTATGCAATAACATAAGTGAGAGATATTGGAAATTTAGGCCACAGTGATTAAAGTGAACATAATGAGAAATAGTTCAGTTCTGGAAAGATTTTTGAAGCAAAAGCAAATAGAATAATCAATTTAGACTTGTGACAGAAGATAAAGACATTTCCCAAGATGATTTCAAATTTTTGAGAGAATAGACCCCCTTAGTACAAAATATCTCACAATATCACATCAATATACAGGTAGCAAAAACTGATCAAACAGAAAGGAGAAATAGATAGGTCCACATTACAGACAGGAATCCACACTTTCCTAATAATATCTGATAGAATTAGTGAACTATAAAATTAACAAGGACACAGAAGAATTGGGGATCACTAACCAACTTGACAAAATTATTATTAATAGAACATTATAGCAAACAACTGCAGAGTACCAATTTTTCCTATAATTATGTATAGAATGTTTCCGAGGATAGACCGTCTGCTGCACCCTAAAAATAAACCTCAAATTATTATTCAGCCTCAATAGAATTAAACTTAAACAAACCACAGAAGGCTATCAGGAAATGTCCTCAACTTGGCAATGTTGGTTTGAAACTGAGTTCTCACTTCAAGAGGAGTAAGAGTAAGAGAATTTATTACAAGCCAAGTGTGAGTAGTTATGACCCTGGAATACAGAATCAGGTTGCCCTGAATACTAAGTTCCAGTGTGATAACAGTTTCATGAGGCTTTATAGTTGTAGAACAACAACAGAACTAGGAATCAAGATACTTTTTCAAAGTATAGTTCTTTTGCTTTCACAAATTCCCCCCTCAGTAGAGAACATGGGCTGAGGGTAGTAGAGATAACCAATGTTCCAGATGTATATTTATCATTCAGTCTGTTTACTTTTGCCTCTTGAAGAACAGTGACTAACATCTGGGCCCATAGGATGGAAGAGTCTATACACCTAGTCTTTATATTGACTTGACTATTGACTTTTGGAATGACACCTAGAAAATGTTTGTTTGCAATCACCTGGCTTCTTTTATGCAAAATGAATTTTATAGTAGAATAATTCTCTATTCTTAATATGATAATCCATTTAGTAAATACGAATGCATACTGTTTTAATTTTCAAGAGGAAATTAATACAACCCCTAATGGCTCTTCCTGGACTCATCTTTCATGTATGTCTCTTGATTTGGTTGGAAAGTAATGGCTTTTGCATTGCCAATGTTCAAGAAAACCATTACTTTATGATTAAGCGAAAAAGTAAATGAGATGACATGTACAGCAGCCAATTATCTGTGAAGGATTGTCTGTTTTCAATAATAAGTGGTTTGCTTTCAATATTTGGTTAATTTTTCCTGCTGTGATCAAAAGTGTCTCTTATAATTCAACCACAGGATGCTATATGAGACTCAGACATTTGTAGGACTGTCCACTGGTTTTGAAGTTGAGTTGGGTTAGTATATACTCTTAAAATATGTTGTTACAGTGAATGTATAACTGTTTGCTCCTGGTTGCACTCTCATTTCTGTACCTAAACTGGAGGGTCTCAGACTGCTGGTTCATCTCTAGCCTGAAGGAAATGACCATTCCTTCTCAGGGTCATTGCACTAGAGTCGTTGAGGACCAGAACAAAAGAGAGAATAGTCATGCAACCCCTTTGTTTCTATCTTTAGCAAGGCAGGATTGTAGTATAAATCATTTGACCAAAGTCATAAACTATGTGTCTCTAAACTCAAAAACTACTCTCTTTCACCTATACCTTCTATAACTTTTATAAAAATTACAAGAAGTGGGAAGATGGTGATATAAAGTGTGAAGATTATAAAATTATTACAATAATCTCTATATTACATTATGTTTGTGGCCTCGAAGTCTGAATATTTAGATTGTTGGGACAAATTACTGGGCGTAGTTCTCCTGAAACTCATAATAATTTTGTTTTATATCTTTTCTTGTTAATGTACAGAGGATTTATTTTGGGACTTTAAAATTTGTTCTTAAAATTTATGACTTATCATCTTGTACTTTACTGTTGGTAATAGATCTTCCTTTTCTTACCATGAAGAATTAGTCTTACATTAAATACTTAAGGTTGCTTTGGTATGTTTCAGCTTTATTTCCTGGACCCACATTTTTCAAAATACTTCAGATTTAAATGTTTAAGAGACTAAGGCTATTACACAATCAGACAGACTAACTTTAACTACCAATTTTGATGCAAATTGGAAAATCTTGTCCCCAGTAAGTGCCGCCTCACACTGGGATTAACTTTAATATGTCCATTCTTATGTTTTCTTTTGATATTATTTACCTTTTAGGCTAAATTGCAATGCTAAAGTTTTATTCAAAGGATTCTAATGAAATAATTAAGAAGCTTTAGATCTTTAAATTCTGCTTAATGTCAGGAGCTTCTACATTAGGAAAATAAAAATAAAATTTGAAAATTTCTAATTTTAAGTATTATATGCTATTAAGCCTTCATAATATTTGATGATAAAATTACACATGACTTATTTTTGTATTATTGTAGTAATAATATAACACAATTCTCAACTCAATAGGGATAGGAGTTTATTCTGAAGCCAAATACAATGGACCATGACCCAGGGGTAGGCTTTCATTTCCCCCAAATCCCAAAGTAGAAGTGGTTTCATGATGTTTTATAGTGACAGAACAAAGAAAATCATAAACCAAGACACTTTGCAAATACATTGGTAGAAGCATTATGTAGGTGGATCAAAGTAAATAAGGAAACCTGTGCTACAGGCTATAGATGCTATCTAATGATACTCTTAGCTTCTCAGTTAGTAGAAACTAGGGTTTTGTTAAGTCAATGTGCTCCAAAATGGTGTTATTCATTAGTTGCAGGATGCTAGGTATGGTGGTCTGAATGCCCATTGGAAGTGGCATTACTGGAAGTGTGGCCTTGTTGAAGTATGTGTGGCCTGGTTCAAAAGTGTCACTGGAGGTGGCCTCTGAGGTTTTATAAGCTCAATCCAGGCCTTATGGCTCACTGTCTCTTCCTGCTGCCTGGAGATCCAGATATAAATCTCCCAGCTCCTTCTGCAACTCATGTCTACCTGCATACCCCCATGCTTCCCACCATGTTGACAATGGACTAAACTCTGAATTGTAAGCCAGTCCCAACTAAATGCTTTCCTTTATAAGAGTTGCCATGGTCATGGTGTCTTTTCACAGCAATAGAAACTCTAACTAAAATGTTAGATCAGACCCATATGGGCAAGGAATTACTACTTAGGGCTAAATATAGTCTAAAATAAGTTGTAATTAGGCTCCAGACATACAACATTCCAGCTTCACCACAATCATTGACTTTCTATAAGTTAATCAGCTTTTCAGATGATTTGGTGGAAGATACATCTTCTTTCTAGAGAAATTTCTTTCATTTACATTAAGAGAGTAAAGTTTTTTTCAGGCTATTGAGTATCCCAGGTTAGTTTTGAACTTTCTATGTAGCATAGGATGACCTCAAATTTCTAACCTCACACTTCTGATTGTTTTATAGCTACCTCCCAAGTTCTGGGATTACAGGCCCAGTTGATTCAGTGCTAGGAATGAAACTCAGAGCTTCATGCATGACAGGACCGGCAAGCCCTCTACTGACTGCATTACACCCTCAGTCACCACAGAATAATATTTAAGGGACATCAGTAAAGAAGCTCTTCAGTCATAGCAAATGTTTTCCACGTGGTGATTTCCTTACTTATTAATCTAGATAGTCTAAAAAAATGCTACATGATTAAATCATATAAGCTAAAAGTCACCTGAGAAATAAGAGTGAACTCTACTCTTGGGTTACAAGAATATAACTTTTAGCTGAGTGTAGAACTCAAATCCTTGCCTAGCTTGAATGAAGTTTGAAATATTGTGCCCAGAATTTCACAAACTGGTTGTGGTGGTAAATGCCTGTAATCCCAGCATTGGGGAACTAGAGGCAAAAGGATCAGAAGTTCAAACTCAACCTTAGCTACAGAGTGAGCTTGAGGGAAGATGTAGATACATAGACCTTACCTCAAAACAAAAGAAACAAACAACACACATTTAATAACAAGTTAATACAAGGAGATATTTTATTTTCAAATTGAATATAGTCTGTTTAAGTATTCTAGAAAAACGTTTTCTACTGGTTCTCTTTTATCATGGACCAGTTAGATTCAGAAATTCAATGCTGGTGGATGCATATTTCCTTTGGGTAGCTTCTTAATTCTTCTCATAAGCAAAGGACCAGCTACAAGTCATTTGGCTGCGACTATTAGTTCTTAGAAAATGCATCCACAGCCTGGCAAATTTCTCACTTATCTGCAAACAATGCATTGCATCTCATGAACATCATTCTTAGCAATGAAAATTTGAGCTTCTTACAGTAACAATAGAAAACTGTTCAGTAGCAGCTGCTGACACAGCTAGTTTTAGGAAAAGGTCTTCCGGAAGCCAAATGGTGCCACTGAACATTCAGTTTGCTTTTAACAATCTTCTATCAAGCAAACTAATGAAAATTGTAAAACTCGGTCATGCCTGATAACTTCAGACTCTCCTAGCTGTGCCAAGCAACTGTCTGCAGCTTTATGTACAGCCCTTACATGTTAGGCATGAGTGGAAGTGGAACTTTGTAAAGACATGTTAATAATAATCTAAAATTATTTTTGAAGACTGTTCTGAAATTCATCATTACTAATCATGCCCTGAAATGGAGACTAATAATATGTACCCTCATCCCTATTCTCCCCATCCCCACAGAGTGCAAGATTGAATTTTTAATTTCACAATAATAGTAGCCTTTTAAAAAAAGGTATAAAAGTGTGTGTGCGCGCACGCACGCGTTACTGTGGAGGCTAGAAGAGGCCATCTGATACACTGTAAGTAGCTGCAGTTACATGTAGCTGTCAGCCTATCAGAATGATGATGAAACTAGGGTCCTCAGGGAGAGTAGCAAGCATACTTTACCACTGAACTATCTATTTATCCTCCAGGCAGTAGTTTTGATCGTGGTCCAGAACTCCTGAGTTCCAATTTGGAGCTGCAGGAGCAGCTGGCCACTGAATGTAGGTGTAGCTCTCTGATCAGTTATAACTCCTCCTTGAGCAGTTGGTTGTTGGTGAGAATCTGCAGAACTAGGGACTGAATTTCATGTTCCCTTTCCATCCTCATTAAATAATTTGCGTCAGTAGTACATGAACCAAAGAAGGGTGGTCTCCTCTGGACTGGAACTTTGTAAAAATAGATATGCCTTCTGTTTCTTCTGAAGCTGCTGCTACTGCTGCTGCTACTACTTCTTAATTTTATCCTTTTATTCTTATTCTTCTCCTTCTCTCACTCTTGTTCTTTCTCTCACTCTTTCATCTCCTCTGTTGCCTAGAAATAGAAGAGAGGGAGGCCCTAGAGATTGAAGAGCCACAAGACACAAAGCCCTTGGTTCCCACCATCCACTGAATGAAAGAAAGCCAAGCTATCCAAACAAGAAGCATCATCTTGGACATTTGCATATGAAATTAGCTTTTAATGGTGTACTCATACAAATTGGATGATTTCTTTGTTTTAGAAGCTGTCATTTCTTAACAACAATACATATATATTCACAACTATTTGTTTTCCAAAAAGTGTAGATGACTTGCTCATGTTTTGAAACATCTTACTTTCCCAATTTTCACCATGGTATATGTCACAATATTCTTAATTATTCTATTGGACTTTGCTTTCTTTCTATCATCACTTTTTAATGACAGTCTCTTGTACTTCATTATTCCAGTCCCATTCCATCAAACCCCTTCTTCTTCTCAAGCTCTTCTACGTGTGTGTATTTGTGTGTGTGTGTGTGTGTGTGTGTGTGTGTGTGTGTCCCACTATGTTTAGGTTGACTGCATGAGTGTGGGTTGAGATTATTTGCTTGAGTGGGGGCAATGCACCACTAGGAAATATGACTCCTCCTCCTGCAAACTTTAACTGCCTACAGCTCCTCTGGGAGGGGTGGCAGATCATGAACCTCTTCTCTTCCATGTTAGGATGTTGATAGGCCTGGTTGTGTTGTGAGGTATCCATCAGTGAAGACCACTTGGACACTAGTTCAAGCCAACAGGAAGTCTCTATTAGGTGGCCAGTGAGTACAATGGGTTTTGGGGACCTGAGCACAGTCCATGACCTTTCTCTGGGTGAGATTTAAAGCACAAAACCACATCCAGAACTGACACACCTCTGTTAGTAAAAACAGTTTGCCAGAAGCTGAGCTACAGAAGGCAAAAAACAAAATTAGTGCATTTAGTGCCTTTCCCAGAACTATGGACTTTGATGGAATAGGTCTTTGTTCTCATTTTGGCTGGTGGTGTTGTCTACATTCTGGATTTCACAGCCTGGCTGATATTTCCATTACGGTGTCAGTTGTGGTAAGGTCTGTGGGCCTACTAAGTTTGGAGAGCCTGTTCCAGTTGTGTTCAGGTCTTGTACAGATACCTCCTACTGCTGGCTGCCATGAGTGTATGAGTACATCATCCATGTCAAGTTCTGAAGACAGCATTTTGTAGCACTCATTCCTATCCTCTGGCTGGTAAGTTCTTTCTGTTCTGTCTTCTGAAATGTGCTCTGAGCCTTTGAGGAATGATAGATATAGATGTAAACATAGATATAGATATAGATGATAGATAGATAGATAGATAGATAGATAGATAGATAGATAGATAGATAGATAGATGGCATAATAGCAACAGTTTCTTGTTCTCATCATTTATAAATTTCTACATTAACCATGACTCACCAAAAGCAGAAGCTTCTCTGAGCAAAACCGCAAGCAGCACTGAGCTCTGGATGTAAGCATAAATATTTAGAAGGCAGTATGAAACCATGTGTATTTATCCAAACAACTATAGTAGATTCTACCCTAAGTCCTATGACCTCCTTTGCAAGGATTCTAATGAAGTTTACAGTGCCAGGTATGAATTCTTCCTGTAGAATGAACTTAAAATCTATTAGGATAGCAGTTGGTTACTCTGATAACTGCCATACCATTGTAGCACCAGTACATGTATCTTCCCTGACAGGTTGGTATTGTAGTCTACAGGGTTCACAACTGGATAAGACTATTGAAGACTTTTCTCCCCTAGCACCCTGCCTAGCATCTCCAGCACTATGGAATGCTGTCAGATTTTCTTTCTGTATGCTGTGAATATATGTTGCTCTGATTGGTTGATAAATAAAGCCATTTGGCCTATGGCAAGGCAGCTTAGAGGCAGGCAGGAAATCCAGGAGAGAGACAGGAGGAAGAAAGGCAGAGGCAGAGGAGACGCCATCCCGCTGTCCAGGGAGCAGCATGTAATAGCACACAGGTAAAGCCACAGAACACGTGGCAACATATAGATTAATAGAAATGGGCTGAGTTTAGTTATAAGAGCTAGCCAGCAAGAAAATTGAGCCATAGGTCATGGCCATGCAATTCATAATTGATATAAGGCTCTGCTTGTTTACTTGAGTCTGAGTAGCTGCAGGACTGGGCAGGACACAGGAAAACTTCGACTACAATGGAAAATAGCCATAATGGAGGAAGCTTCAAGTGCAGTTCCAACTTCATTTCTCTATATTTTCCAAAAAAAGTTCATGATGTTTCCAGTAATAAAGTCTTATCATCTAATTGTAGTGGCAACCAAGAGAAATTCAATAATCAACAGGCAATCACCAATCTATTATTCCATCCATGTACTATGATAATCATTATGCTAAGAAATTTTCATATTTTATGTAATCATGCTTATGACATAGCACAATAGTGTTACAAGAACTGAAGAAGTCTGCCCTGAAGTCTTACTGAATGTGGAAACATTAAGTAGCTTTCTCAAGGGCAAGAAATTGGTAAAAGCTTAAACTCATAAGGCTTAATTTCAAAAATATTTTTCACATTAAGTTAAATTGTATTTCAAATGCCACTTATTAAGATATTTTTATAGATCAGCTTTGCATTTTGCACAAATCATTTAATTTAATCCTCCAAGGACCATTTTCAGAAAGTATTTAATCACAGCTTGTATGCATATCAGTATTCTTAAGGAATTGCATTGTAAAGAGTGTTATGACATCTGCAACTCAGAGAAAAATTTACAGTTTTACAGAATGCTTATGTAGCCAAACACCAATAGAAAGCCAACTTAGCATGAAGTGTTACCTATGGTTGGAGTATTGGTTAGGTGTCTCCAGATTCATGGCCTCCTACTTGAAGAATTGAAATGAAAGATCACAGGGACTGCAAAGTAATCTGAAAATTTTATTCAAAACAAAGAAATGTCAGAGCTCAGGAAAATAAACTGCTAAAATTTTCAGCAGGCCACTGAATGAAGTTACTGAAGGGCACAATTATTATTATGGTTTCCCTTGATGGAGTTGTTGTAGTTTGTTTTATGTTGCTATGACAAACACCATGACAAGAGTCAACTTGAGGAGGAAAGGGTTTATTGATCTTCCACATCGATTTCATAGTCCAGGATTGAAGGAAGTCAGTGCAGGAACTCAAACAGGGGCAGAGACAGGAGTGATGGGTGATGTTGCTCGGTATGCTATGAATCTGTTGCTCTGATTGGTTGGTAAATAAAATGCTGATTGGCCAGTAGCCAGGTAGGAAGTACAGGCTGAGAAGGAGAATTCTGGGAGAGGAAAAAAAGAACTGAGAAGGAGACGCCAGTCTGCCATCCAGGGAGCAGCACAGGTAAAGTCACACAACATATGAAGACATATAGATTAACAGAAATGGGCTGAGTTCAAGTGTAAAAACTAGTCAGTGGTAGGCCTGAGCTAATGGCTGAGCAGTTTGAATCAGACTCTGTGTGTTTGCTTGAGTCTGAGCAGCTGCGGACCGGTTGGGACACAGAAAAACTTCAGCTACACACAGGAGCCATATATAAAGCTGCTTACTGGCTTGCTCAACCGGCTTACCTATACAACACAGGAGTTCCATAGTTCATGGTGTCCTGGTCCATGCCACGTCAATTAATAATCAAGAAAAGTATCCCAAAGACATGCCCATGAGCTAATTTTATGGTGCAATTTCTCAACTGAGGTCCCATCTTCCCAGGTGACTCTAGTTTGTGTCAAGTTGAGAAAGACTGATTGGTGCCTTGTCCACTTGACACACAAACACATCGCTATTAAATCCTCTCATTTCCTATTTGTACCTAAGAGCTCATGTAAATATTAGTATTGCAATATAAAACACAGCCAAACTTTTAAAAGTTCCACATTAAATAAAATCCTATGTTCAGTCTAGACATGTGGCTCAACAGTTAAGAGCATTTGCTGCTCTGCATAAGACCAGAGTTCAGTTCAGAGCA